>NW_026652292.1:4341222-4444601 GCF_009828535.3 Hylobates moloch | reverse complement strand
ATAAGATATTGCAAGAAAGAGATGAGCTAGAGGAAGAATGGAGCATTTTGCAATTAGAATTTAGAGGGAATATGGAAGAGCCAGAATCTTCAAATTTGGGAGAGAAACTTGTTTCTCATCTCCAGTATTTCCATTAGGTTAAAAAGGTCTTCAGGATGAAATCTCAGCTATGAGTGGAGACTAAATTAACAATATATCTGTAAAATCTTTTCTGATGACCTCAGTACATCCTCTCAGCTAGACAAAGGGATTTTACGTATCAGTATAGTAATCAAAATTGAAAATGTAACACTGATTCAATACTATTTTTTATCCATATTTCATATTCAAATTTTATTAATTTTCCCAATAATGTTTTCTGTAGCTACATTTCTTTTTTATATGCCAGGATCCAATTCAGAATTTGACATTAAATTTAATTGCCATGTCCAGTTTGTTTCCTTTAATCCAGAAAATTTACTCAGCTTTCATCTTTTATGATTTTGACTTTAAGAATTCAGCCCAATTACTTTGTAGAATGTTCCTCAGTTTGGGTTTGTTGCATGTTTCCTCCTGATTGAATTCAGGTTATGAGATCATGCTTTTCTTTTTTGGCAGGAATATTAAAGAAGCGATGTTTCCTTCTCAGGGTGTCATAACTGTAGGCACATGATGTCAGTTTGTCCTATTATTGAGGATATTAAGTTGGATCACTTGGTTAAGGTTGTGTTACGTTAACCCATCCTAAAGTTTTTATTCCTGTTGTAAAAAAAACAAATAACATTGAATGTATGTAAATATTATTATTTAGCAAACTCACATTCATTAGTTTTTGTGTCCACCAAAGAATGCTGCCTGGATCGATTGTTATAGTACCATGGTGAAACTGTGTTTTCCTCACCATGCATAATGCCATTCAGAGTTGTTGGCTATACATTACAAATCAATTCTAGTTTAAGCAGGCAAGAGACTTATTTAGGCATACTAGAGACCCTCAGAGTGTGTCACAGAAGGCCAGAGAACCATCCTTTGGTGGAGCACCCACGTGGCACAGCAGGACTGCCCCAGCAGAGGAACACTGAGCCGTGGGCACAGCCCCTGTAGATAACACTGAGAGTGCTGGGCCTGGGTGCTATGGCTGGCGTGGCAGAGGAGGTCTCTGCCCTTACCCTCACCACAATGGATGCTGCAAAGCACCTGCTTTTTAGATTCTCTGGACTCTAAACAGAAACCTCACTCATGCCTATTCAAATATGCTTATTGTTGGAGCCGAGGTCACATGCTTGCACCTTAGCTGCAAGGGAGGATGCGAAGTGAGAGCTGGTTTCTTCCTTATGAGGGCAGAGCACCAGCTCACAACATGAGGAATTCACAGCCACTGGAGAGAAATGTTAGGAAGATTTAAAAACTTGATAATTTTTAGCAGGAAAGCTTTTCTCTTCCTTCCTTCTTTTTTCTTCTTTTTCTTTCTTTCCTTATTTTTTCTAATATTACCTTATATGATGTTAAAACAGTTTTTTAAATTCTCTTTTACTTTCTTTAAGTTTATTCATACTTAAATAAATAAGATTTACTCTAAATTTTTTCAACAGTGTCAAAAATTATTTAGGTCCTGTATCCTCCTTCCACAATAGGACAAGGAGCATGGTATTCATTAGCTATTGACTAAAGGACCACTCCACCTGTTGTCTAGAATTTTAACCGCAACTGTTTAATACACAAAAGTCAAATTTAGACACAAGAATTGGTTGTATGAACACATAGATGTTAGTAAGGTCTTTACTGGGCATAGTTTTGTAATCCACACCATGCCTCCATAGGCGCTTTGTTTGTTTGTTTGTTTTTAATATGTAGTCCTTCCTTTCAATGTAGAAAGCTTGTAAACTGTCTTAAATAAGACTGAAAATGTCTTTATTGCATCATAAATTCTAATGGCCATGGATTAGAACATCATTCAATATTGGTTTTCTTCCCTCAGTACCCTGAGTATACTTCATTGATTTCTTCATCAATTTGCCAGTGATGTGTCTACGGTTATTCTTACAGATATTTCTCTTCAAAACATTTTTTATAACTTTTACTTTTTTTTCTTTAACTTGCTGTTCTAAATTGTACTAGCTTATGTCCCAATATGGATTTTTTTCTTAACTCACTCTAAACTCAAATTGAGTGTCCTACAGAAGACGCAGAACTTTTAAGTTGGAAAATAACCATTAACTTTTAGACTGTTCACTCCTGTGTCATTGTCTTTTCATCTTCTAGAGCTGCCACTGAGAGTGTTTGGAGTCTCTCAATCTATCTTCTGTATCTCTTAGTTTTCCTTATTTTAAAAATAAAGTCCCTCCTTGGCGTCTTTCTCAGTGCTATCTCACTACTTGGTAATTGTTTGGGGAGCTTGACTGTATCTTGTTCTCCACTCCCATCTCCAGTTTGACTGCCTAAATGTTTGTTGTTTTATCACAAAGGTTCAGAGAGATTCATTTCCTTATGGATTCATACATTCATGCATTTACACACGCTTTCAACAAGAATTCATTCGGTGAAACCCCGTCTCTACTAAAAATACAAAAAAAAAAAAAAAAAAAATTAGCCGGGCGCCATGGCGGGCGCCTGTAGTCCCAGCTACTCGGAGAGGCTGAGGCAGGAGAATGGCGTGAACCCGGGAGGCAGAGCTTGCAGTGAGCCGAGATCGCGCCGCTGCACTCCAGCCTGGGCGACAGAGCGAGACTCCGTCTCAAAAAAAAAAAAAAAAGAATAATTGAGTATTATTGGCACCATGCTCTATGCTCGGGGTGACTGTTCCAAAGGTTTTTAGGTTAGAAAATTGACTTTTCTTTTCTTTTTTTTGCATATTTTTATTATCTTAGTTCAAGATAAGGAAAGCGTGATCATTGATAATGTAAGTCTCAGGATATCGTTCTTAAAATGTATTAAATTTAAATTCCAGAAATTGGCTATTGATAGAAACCACAGGTCTTTTTCTCTCTGACATCTTACTCCCTGTGAATAGGTGTATGATAGCTTCTTCCTGTAGGTCATTTAATGATACAGTCCCATTAATTTTTACACAACGAAAAAATTCAGGCCACCTTCAGTTGTCTTTTAGTTTTTTTATTTATACAATAGAAGTAATTAATATTCTTTTTAGGTAAATGGCTATGGTTAAGTCATATGAAAAGAATGACAGGGTCTGTTTTTTTCCTTCCTTTGTTCTTCCTCCCTTTCTTCTTTCTTTCCTTCCTCTATCTGTTTTTCTTTTTCCTCCTTTCATCATATGTATATTACCTGTATGGTACTAGCGTCTAGCAATCCTCACATCAGAAATATATAGTCCAGGTATCCAGGACTTCAGAGTCTCTAGAACAGCAGAGTTACGGTTAGTCTAACCATAGCAAGTTGACTGCTGTGCCACTGTGGAAGTGAGACTGGAGAGGCTCAACTCCAAGGCCTCTCTATAAATCAAAGAAACTCTACAGAAGAGGTGATGATTGAACTGAAGCTTTAAGACAGGCGAATAAGAGAAAGGAAATAGTGGCGGAGTTTTAGCATAAGCAGCAGACAGAAAGATAAATTGAATTCAAACCCTGGGTTTGCCTTTGATTGGCTGTGAATTTAACAAGTCACTTAGTGATTACTATAAGATTCTGTTTCCTTATTTGCAGCATGGGTTAATGACAATATCTGCCTCAGCTGGCTTATTGTGAGGAGTACACCAGATAGAACACACAAAGAACTTGGCACAGCGCCTGGTGAAGTGGGAGACCTCTCCAGGGATGAGCAGCTACAACTTTTAGTTGTTTGAGATGGGCTGGTGCAAGTGTTGCTTCCTTTCACTGTCAAAACACCAACACTCCACTGCCTGCATCGACTTTGCTGAGGTCCTGGAGCTCACTGGAATAATGGTGTGCCTCCTGCCTCCAAGCATTAAGTGCCCTGTCACGACTGCTGACCACTGCTTTTCTGGGAAACTGTCCACTCATTTGCCAGCAGCCCTCATCAGCTCCTAGAAACCAGGT
The DNA here is from genome assembly GCF_009828535.3 of Hylobates moloch. Classification (NCBI taxonomy): domain Eukaryota; kingdom Metazoa; phylum Chordata; class Mammalia; order Primates; family Hylobatidae; genus Hylobates; species Hylobates moloch. The sequence continues at coordinate 4,440,606 of NW_026652292.1, read as the reverse complement.
GCTTCTGCTCAGCTTCCTACTGGGACCAATGAAGCAATGGAGCGAAGGTACAGGGATGACCAGTCAGATGCTGCTGCCCATGGGGAAAAGCACATGCCCTGGCGGCCTGATCATGAGGTGTCCAGTGTCAGAGCCCCCTGTTGGGAAGGAGTGCAGAGAGCCTGAAGTCAACCATCCTCCGATGGCTTTGCTCTGTCATCCTCAAGGACTTTGCACAGACCCTGATCAGAACAGAAGCTGCTAAGGCTGAACATATGCCCATGGACTTAAGTGACTCTGAAACATCTTGACCACTCCTCCTACTCCCAGAAGTTATCCCAATGGCAGGAAGTAAGGTTAAGATCACTGTGATTAACGTGTAATCAACCAATCAATTAATCAACCAAATAGAACTTGCTTTGGCATTACCTTCTAAAGGAAATAAAATTGGTAACTTTGTTGAATGACTCAGAGCAAACAAGCAAAATGCTTTGATAAAATCTGAACCCAGTTTGAAGTTAGAGGACATTCCCATTATTTTACTGAACTTCTGATTTATTGTGAGGTGAGAGAAACCTGTGTTTGTTTAGGGTCCCTTTATTCCTCATTCTGAGAATAGATCAGGATGCAAGAAAAGCCTGGTCTGCATAGAAAAATACCTGAAGCAAGAGAGTGACACAAACTACTTGCATGGAATCCTTGGCAAAGAGTTTATATGTGAGCAGGGGCTACCCTCATGAATCTCCTTCCACCAAATCCCTAAGACACCCTAGACCACTGGCCCAAATTTAAACTGTGGAAGTCTGGGAATAGCTCTGTCAGGCTTTTTCTTTCCTTTAGAAAAATATTAACCTGAACACTCTATTTCTTAAAAGGCAAATACTCCATATTCTATCTTTCTCTCAATTACTGTTAATAGTTATTGAGTACTTGCTTACTGGGCCATCCTTTGACCCAGCGGAGGGAATCTAGGGTCCATTCGCCATCCTGCTGTTGCTATCTAAAGCAAATATTGAGAATGCTTGGATGCAAAATGGGGAGACTTTAGGTAAGGAATCGACAAAATTTGAACTTAATAAGAAATTAATTAATAAATAATAAAACTATATTTCTCGCCTGAGCTCCCCTTTTCTCTTTCCTGAATGGTGCAAAAGGTTCAGATATCCTAGGATCAAGAATAAAATAGCATGTATCATTGACAAGAAAAAACAAGAAGGAAAACTTAGCCAAATGCACCACAGAAAGCTCTTTATCTGTTTACAGTAAAGCTAATAAAGGGTGATACAGGGTGGGGGTGAGGGACATCTGCTCCTGATGCCCTTCATGAGGAAGAGGGAAAGATGAGAATGAGTACTGAGTCACCCAGGGTCAGGCCAGGAATTGCTGTGTCAAGTTCTGTCTTAAGCTTCAAAACAGAGGAAAGAGGCAGTGGGGGAGAACCAGACTGACGACCACAGCCTGCATCTGGAAGACTGAGGCCAGACGCAGCACCCACATCCCCATCCAGAGGCCCATGCAGCCCAGACGTTCCGTAGGCCAACAAGGCACACCCCCCCATCCAGAGGCCCCTGCAGGCCAGACATTCCATAGGCTAACAAGGAGATGCAGGTGATTTCAGGTACATCTCATCCAACAAATGCTTCTGTGCCATCTGCTTGCTTGGAATCCTCTCACCCGGGCTTTCATCGTAGAAGAAATTATAAATGTATCCTGCCAAACAAAGAAAAGCTCTCCAGTTTCGGTGAAAACTTACAAGTGATTTCAGAACAATGACAGGCATCTCAGTGACTAAATCAAATGAGTTGAGATTGCTTTAGATTATCAAGGCAACCAAAGAGATACAATCAAACACAACAGTTTTCTGCCTTTAGCTGGAGAAGGCCAGAGGTCTTTAATGAGGCAGCTATTCCGCATATCCTTGGCCCATTCCACGGATAGGTCCAGGTATATGCTAAAACTCGTTGCAAATGCTCATGGTCTCCATGTGTGCCCTAAGCTAGCTCAACAAGCTCTAATTAGGTGATAGTCTACTGATAGGGCACTAGAATCCCTTCTACATGCATAAGAACAGAAAAGGGAAAGGGTTTTAATTCAGGGTCTACCTTCACATAATCCCTGCACTAGGCATTCCAGGAGGGTCTCATAGAGCTGGCTCTGTACACGGTGCTGTGAAGTTTCAGATAAATAACTACAACACAAGGCAACACGCTGCTCCTGCTGCCGTTGAGGGACTGGATGAGAGTTCATCAGTAAAGGGATGATACGTCCAGTGAAGGCGGGATGTTGGATGAAGGTCGTCATTAAGGGTCTTGGCAGGCAGGGGGATCCGGTCGCATTTCTTTCTAGCGAACTAACGGATGGTGTGGAGGTGGATGGAGGGCGGTATGTTCTAAGGTGAGTTAGGGGTAAAGCTTGACCATGGATTAAGAAACCAGAGAGGGGCTGGGCGCGGTGGCTCACGCTTGTAATCCCAGCACTTTGGGAGGCCGAGGCGGGCGGATCACGAGGTCAGGAGATCGAGATCACGGTGAAACCCCGTCTCTACTAAAAATACAAAAAAAATTAGCCGGGCGTAGTGGCGGGCGCCTGTAGTCCCAGCTACTTGGAGGCTGAGGCAGGAGAATGGCGTGAACCCGGGAGGCGGAGCTTGCAGTGAGCCCAGATTGCGCCACTGCACTCCAGCCTGGGCGACAGAGCGAGACTCCGTCTCAAAAAAAAAAAAAAAAGAAACCAGAGAGGAGAAAAAGAGGGATATACTTACTGATATTACAAGGGGCCTTTCACATCAATGTAAGAGACATTTATTTTACTAGTTCAGCAGTAGATAGAGGGCATTATTAGGTTTTAAAATATCATCATAGCACACTGAAGTTAAAACAGACAGGGCAGGGGCTGGGCTCGGTGGCTCACACCTGTAATCCCAGCACTTTGGGAAACTGAGGTGGGTGGATCACCTGAGGTCAGGAGTTCGAGACCAGCCTGGCCAACTTGGTGAAACCCTGTCTCTACTAAAAACACAAAAAATTAGCCGGGCATGGTGGCACACACCTGTCATCCCAGCTACTCAGGAGGCTGAGGCAGGAGAATCGCTTGAACTCGGTGAAAGAGTAAAGGCAGACCCAGAGCACGCCAAACGCAGTCAAGAGATCTTTATTAGCAGAGCCAGGTCAGGTCGCGCAGAGAGAGAGAGTGCTGTTGGGATGGGATGTTTATATCCCTTAGGACTACGTGGGTATCGATGATTGGGTCTGGGGGGCGGGCCTGGGGATGAGCGGGGGGAGCGGGAGGTGTTATTTTCTTATTGGGTCTTTCTTGGCGGGTTTAACATTGCGTCAGGTGTGGAGAGGGAGGAAGAACCCGGAACTGTCGCCATCTTGTGGTACCTTACGTGTCTGCGCCACCCAACACTCGGGAGGCAGAGGTTGCAGTGAGCATAGATTATGCCACTGCACTCCAGCCTGGGTGAGAGAGTGAGACTCCGTCTCAAAACAGACAAAGAGCAACAACGACCACAAAAAACAGACAGGACAGGACAGTGACTATGGGCCAGCAGGCACAGCCAGACGCTGCTGCTCCACTCCTGACCAGTGCTTTCTCATGTGCTCGTCACTGGCTGAACGCGGCCGCTGGGCAGTCGGAAGTGGACTAGTCTGAATTGAAATGTGCTGTAAGTATAAGGCGCACTGTATTTAAAAGATTTAGTACAAAAAGAAGTAAACTCTCTCACCTACGGTTTAACACTGATTACATTTCGAAGTGATAATATTTTTAATATATTGGGTTAAACAAAATGTATTGTTGAAATAAGGTTCAACAGTTTCTTTTTATTTTTCAAGGTGGTTACCAAGGTTACTAAAATAACTTTTTTTTTGACACGAAGTTTTGCTCTTGTTGCCCAGTCTCGGAGTGCAATGGCGTGATCTCGGCTCACCGCAACCTCTGCGTCCCGGGGTCAAGCAATTCTCCTGCCTCAGCCTCCCGAGTAGCTGGGATTACAGGCATGTGGCACCGCATCCGGCTAATTTTGTATTTTTAGTAGAGACGGGGTTTCTCCACGTTGGTCAGGCTGGTCTTAAACTCCGGACCTGAGGTGATCCACCCGCCTCAGCCTCCCAAAGTGCTGGGATTACAGGCGTGAGCCACCTTGCCCGGCCTAAAATAACTTTAAGCTGCCTATGTAGCTGGAATTATTTCTCTGTTGGGCAGTGCTGCATTAGACAAGGAGAGCCGGGAAGGTGGGCAGTGGGCCCAGGGAGGATCAGAAGAGAGGCTGACCAGCTGCCAGGATGGGTCTTTCAGGTGAGGAGGTGGAACCCCAAAAGAAGGTCCATTGGGAATAGGAAGAAGGACATCCTGTTGGAAAGATACCCTGTTTGGCTTGAAAAGGGTAAAATGTGTGTTGTGCAAACGGTTCTTAAAACACTGAGGAGTTTAAGTAGTTGGTCCAAGGTCACATCTCAGTGTGGGTCAGTGTTGGGAACTGTAAACCAAGTTTGTCTAAAGGAGGTCACCTCCCAAGGGTCACTCTTTTAGCAGAAATTCGGAGACACAAGGCAGGACAATCTACTTGAGTGGGTAAGGAAAGTAACATGCATGGACCAGTCACCTGTGATTCCCTTTCAAGCACTGGCAATGTGCACCTCTTGGTGAAAGCTCTAGGCGGCTGCCTTTCACTTGGCTAGAAAGAGGGGTCCAGTTAGCATCAGGCTTGCCTACCAACCTTTGTTCATGGGTAGGCTCCTAGGGTTGCTGCCCACGTGTGTTCAGGAGGGAGCCTTCCTGGAACTGTGGAGCTCTTTTAAACTTGTATTCTTCTTTCAGCTCCTACAGGAAAAATCTCTATTTGATACACCTGTGGCCCTACTTCCCTAGGCTGTTATATTTTAACTAGGATTAGTGAAGAGGGGCTTTGCTGATCAATTTAGAAAGGTTATACTTTATAAGCCCATCTATTTTCTAAACCTACAACACAGATTTTTATATTTTTTCTTTGTAGATAATTTGAATTCTTGGAGTGCATTAATCTGTTTCAACAATATTTTCAGTTGCCAGGTAAACCTAAATTGCATTTTTAAGCTTGACCTGAGGAATATCAATGTGTCCTATCATTTTGGCATTTAAAAAGTTTTCTTTCAATTTGATGAACATAAAACTATTCCTCTAGAAAGATACATACAATGGAGGCTTGAAAACATTTTGGTAATGCATTCAGCAAAATGAGATTGCTTCGTAATTGGATTAAGATGTAATAGTCTTTGGGGAAATCATTGAACCTCGTGGAGCTTGGACAGTTCCTTGGCTGGTGAGGAAAGTTCACCTACAAAGAACTTATGAGAAACCGTAGGGAAAACACTTTCCAGAACAATTATGGATTTGACTGTGGTGGGGATTGTTCTTTGCACAATCACTCCGAGGCAGGGCTGAAAAGGAAATGAGTCAGGGGGGAGTTTTGTCTCCCTCATACCCTTTCCATGGGGCAGTATCAGATTTGGGCCCCTGACAAAGGAAGCCAGTCGAATGGCAGCCCCTTTGCAAAGTTTTCCAAAGTCTTTGAATCAATTTCCTTTGTGTTCTCAGGCCACTGAGATTTTCAGACACAAACCAGGAGGACTGAAAAGATCTCTTTTCAGGGAGAAAATAAAATAAAAAGAGTGGATTTCAAAGGCACATACCCCGGTTAGCAATTCTTCTCAGCTCTTCTCCATAACTGAAACTGAAACGCATTACCCTCCTTCACTAGAGTTTTCATGTAGAAACTACACCAAAGTCACCTGGTTATGCTTGAACCAGGACTGATTAAAAAATTATTAAAATTTGGGCAGTTCTTTGTTACAGTGGGAAGTCCCATGGACCAAGCTCAATTGTCCTATGGAAGCTGAGCTTTCATCCTAAAAATCAGAAGTAGCTGGTGTTGGACTCAACATGATCCCAAACTCACCTAATAGCTGCCTCTGAGAATGCAATTTTCAGTCAGGAGCACAAGAGAAGTGCTCATTAAAAGTGCTCTTGGAACTTCATTAAAAGTTCCATGTTTGGCCAAAACCCCAGAAAAAAAAATCAGTCAGTATTTTCAAGGTCCCACCTGGCTTGGTTCATCATCCACAATGAAACGATTGAACAAAATGCATGTGCCTGACCCAGGTTCTTTCATAATGTTTCTGTCTGAGATGTGAAGTTGCTATCACCTGCTTGTAGACAGAATATTTAAAAATGAGAGTTCACGGTTTTAGTTGAGACTGTGTAACAGCCCCAAGAAAAAAAATAAGGGAAAAAAACTGGATGTGGAAAACCTAAGTTTTCTGTAGAGTCTGACAAAAATCACCATGTCTATCAGCATGTGGCTTCCAGCTTCAAGAAGTTTGTCTCTTTATGTTGAGAACAAGGACAGAGTAGAAAAGCAGAATAAATATTGGATCTAAGGTCTAAACAGATCTGCAAAGGGGATCAGCCCTCAAGGGTCAGCTATAGTATCTGCCATCTTTTTCTTAGATGGTTTCCTTCTAATTGCATAGATACGAAATATGATTGTATATGAATCCAGGTATACAAATGAGACCAGGAAATCCAAAGTGTAACATTATGAAACAGTCACAAAAGATTATATTCCAAAAGATATCTTGTCATAATAAAAGAGCAAACAAACATGCAAAAAACACCAACTTCAATTTAAATCAAAGAAGAGAATAAATGGGCAAATTCTTTTTCAGGCAAATCTGAGAAATTTTGTTTCAAATATCCTGTATCATGACAAAGGACAAAACTCAGTTAAGGATAGATTAAGATGTGCCAACACATGGCCGGGCGCCTTGGCTCACACCTGTAATCCCAGCACTTTGGAAGGCCGAGGCGGGCGGATCATGAGGTCAGGAGATCGAGACCATCCTGGCTAACACAGTGAAACCCCGTCTCTACTGAAAATACAAAAAATTAGCCAGGCGAGGTGGTGGGCGCCTGTAGTCCCAGCTACTCGGGAGGCTGAGGCAGGAGAATGGCGTGAACCCCGGGGGGTGGAGCCTGCAGTGAGCCGAGATCGCGCCACTGCACTCCAGCCTGGGCGACAGCGAGACTCTGTCTCAAAAAAAAAAAAAAAACATGTGCCAACACATGAATCTAGACTCCCTGGAAGACAGGAAACAGGAAAGAGAAAACTCATTGCAGTGGTGGAAAGTCCACTTTTGCTGACAGGCATGGGTGAGTGTCCTCTGACCAAAGAGTAGAGCTGTCAGAATGAGTTCAGATGAAGCCTGCAACCCAGTGCTCTAGACTAGAATTCTTACCTCTGTCGTGGCTACATAAGACTTGATTGTGTAGACAGGGGGAGCTGAGCCTGTGATTGAGGATTAACTGTCATTATTTGTTGGGAGAAAACTTGTCCCTGACTTGGTTACTTTGAGTCAGTCTGAGGTACCCGCTTTCCACTCTCCTATTGGGGAAGGTCAGCACCAGCTTCATTCTCCTGACTACTGTGCCCTCCGCATGCTTCCAGGCCCACCAGGTTCCACCAGGCTCTGGTTACGTCCTGTGAGCCTTGGCTCTGACCCTTATTGCAGTTCACGTCTTGCCCACGTGGCCTGGTTGCTTGGTCTTTGGCTGGTGCTCAGCTCCCCTTCAAGGGCTTGGCTTGGACCCCCGCTCTAGGGATTCTTTCTGGTTCAAAGCCAACGGCAGGAATTCCTGCCATGTTTGTTTCTGATCTAAAGCCCAGCCGAAGGTAGAAAACAGGGGTCCAGGCCAAGGATGTTGTGTTGAGATCCCGCACAGCTATTGACTAATACCAAGCAGCACTAGTATCATTGACGGTACTAAAAAAGGTACTCTGCTCTCATCACCTCATTGCATCCTCTCTCTTAATCTTGGCAAGAGAATGACTGCTACTGCTGTTTTGTAGATGAGGAAACCAAGGCTCAGAGGTAGAGGAGCACAGTCTCAAACCCGGTATCCTCAAGTGTCAATTTTTGTGAAGAACAAATGAGATGAATTGAAATGAAATGAATGGATTATATGAGATGAGCAATTACCTATCAGTTTCCATCAAGATAATTAGGCTCAACAGGCTTTTCCTGTGAAGTCTACTTTGGTTTGCAGGGCTGTTCTGAATAACCTCAATACAGAGATTACTTGGTTCTGTGGCGCAGGATTCTGTTCATGTCCCTTGGGTTTCACAACTGCTTAGAGATTTTTGAATAACCTGATCTCTTTGAGCAGCTATAGAGAAATTTTATCATGTGATTATTAAGCAGAATAAAACGACAGAAAAAGAGACAAAGGACAGAAACATGTATATTTACCAACATACATGCACAGATATATATGTATATATGCATACATATTTGTATATGTGTGTATGCATACATACACCCCCACCTACACACACACATCTTTGATCCTTGATCCTTGGCTTGGTGTGGTTAGATGGATGGATGAAAAATTAATTCATAGATAATTTTATACATAATCCTTTACTCATACCTATAATCATATCATGAACCTCTGAAAGTTCATTTAAATTTTAACAATACCATTGCTGTCATGTGAGCTGTTTTCTTTATTCTATCAGGGACACAGGATACTGTAATAATTATGGAGCATTTATTTCTCTAAATTCTAAATCCGGTGATAAAATTAAACTCTGAATAGAGGATCACTGAGTTACGCTTAGAAAATGGTAGCAAAGCTATTAAAAGATAAGAAAAATGTTCTAATGCAGAACTCAGGTCACTCATGCTTCTCATTGGTATGTAGCCAGATACACATGAGCCCAGAGAGCAGGACCAGACACCCATGCAGTGACATGGAAAGCTGCCATTTGAAAATAAATATTTTAGCAGGTTTGGAAAGAGATATCAAGCATATTTTGAATTCCTAGGTAATCCTCACCAACTATTTGAACTATCTAAAGAAGACATACATATGGCCAACAATCATATGAAAAAATGCTTAACATCACTGACCATTAGAGAAATGCAAATCAAAACAACAATGAGAACCATTTCACACCAGTCAGAATGGCTAGCATTAAAAGTAAAAAAATAGGCCGGGCGCGGTGGCTCACGCCTGTAATCCCAGTACTTTGGGAGGCCGAGGCGGGTGGATCACGAGGTCAGGAGATCAAGACCACGGTGAAACCCCGTCTCTACTAAAAATACAAAAAAAATTAGCCGGGCGTGGTGGCGGGCGCCTGTAGTCCCAGCTACTCCGGAGGCTGAGGCAGGAGAATGGCGTGAACCCGGGAGGCGGAGCTTGCAGTGAGCCAAGATTGCGCCACTGCACTCCAGCCTGGGCGACAGAACGAGACTCCGTCTCAAAAAAAAAAAACAAAAAAAAAAAGTAAAAAAATAACAGATGCTGGTGACGTTGTGGAGAAAACAGAATGCGTATACACTGTTGGTGGGAATGTAAATTAGTTCAACCATTGTGGAAGACAGTGTGGCGATTCCTCAAAGACCTAAAGACAGAAATACCATTTGATCTAGAAATCCCATTACCAGGTATATACCCGAAGGAATCCAAATTGTTCTATTATCAAGACACATGCATGCGTATGTTCATTGCAGCACTGTTCACAATAGGAAAGACATAGAATCAACTTAAATGTCCATCAATGATAGATTGGACAAAGAAAGTGGTACATATACACGGAATACTATGGAATACATGGAATACTGTGAGGCCATAAAAGGGATGAGATCATGTCCTTTGCCAGAACGTGGTTGGAGCTAGAGGCCATTATCCTTAGCAAACTAACGCAAGGACAGAAAACCAAATACCGCATATTCTCATTTATAAGTGGGAGCTAAATGATGAGAACACATGAACACTAGAGGAGAACAACACACACTGGAGCCTCTCAGAGGGTGGAGAGTGGGAGGAGGGAGAGGATCAGGAAAAATAACTAACAGGTATTAGGCTTAATACCTGGGTCATGGAATAATAGAATAAACTCCCATGACACAGGTTTACCTACGTCACAAACCTGCACATGTACCCTGTGCTTAAAAGTTAATAAATAAATAAATGAAATAATAATTAAATATTTATCTTTTTATGTTTTAAAAATTATATATATTTAAGGTGTACATCATGATGTTCTGATATAATTATCTTGATATATATAGTTATATATTTTGATATGCATATCTTGATATATATACATCAAGATAAGTATACCCTCCCTCCCTCCTTCCCTTCCATCCTTCCCTTCCCTCCTTCCCTATCCTTCCATCCTCTCCCTCCCCTCCCTCCTTCCCTTCCCTTCCCCTCCCTTCCTTCCTTCCTCCCTCCTCCCTCCCTCTCTCCCTCCTTTCTTTCTTTCTTTCTTTTTTTTTTCTTTTTCTTTCTTTCTGTCTCTTTCTTTCTTTCTTTTCTTTCTTTCTTTCTCTTTCTTTCTTTTCTTCTTTTTGTGGTAACAGTATCTAAAATCTACTTTCTTGGCAAATTACAAGTATGCAATAAAATGTTTCTTTTAAAAATAATAAATAGACCCACAGATACCTGTTTATGTCTATATCTATGTTATCTATTTATATCCATCAAACATATATATGCATGTGAATAAGGTAGTTGTTACTCCAAATGTACAGAAGGATTGCAAGTCCAAGCTGGGCTGATGAATTCAGAACCATTGCTTTTAGCATAAATGCTATTTCTGGACCCTTCCTGGCGTGATCCCAAGTAGTGGTAAGGGATGTCAGTTGTCCTTTACAACCACCACAGAGAAGAGAGGCAGAAGGCATCCTGCTGTTTTGCTGTCCTGTGTTACAAGAATCCCAGGGTGACAGACAAATTTAGAATGCGTTTATAAACTGAAGTTCATTGTAGAAAACCAGTTGGTCCTCATTGAACTTTCCCAGAGGGCATATTTCCATTGAAGCATGGGAATTTAGATTACATTCTTTTTCAGACTGGTCACTTTTCTCAAGGGTATTTGAAGTTCAAGTTCAGAACCCTGAGTTACTCAATTTTCCATTCACAAGGTAGAATTCTATAATTCCTCAGACATCCATTGTTGAAGCATCTGTTTGCCAGCTCAGAGAAGCTCCGAGTAAGAATCCCATGAAGACAATCCAGAGATCGGTCAGTTACTGGGTTTAAAGTACTCAGAACTTTTAAGCAAGGTGAGAAAATGAATTTCATATTTTCATGGTAAAAAACCAATCCCATCCATACATCCATTAATATCAAGTGCATGACCCTTACTCTCTGACACAAGTTCTATAATCTAGATAGCTGAGGTTTAAACCAAGAGAGAGAAGTTGCCTTTCTAGTCAGAAGCTGGGTCCATGAAGCCCACCATTCTGTTGCCAACAAGAGTTTCCTGGGATATTCTATGCCATAGCCTTTTTACTTGGCCTGACATTGACCTCTGAGGTTCATTTGTGCTTTTTACTTTTTACTCAAACCAGTTTTGCTTTTTTTGCCTTTCTTACTGGTAAAAATCTGTAAAATAAAAATAAAAATCTGTAAAAGCTCTGTAATCGGATTTTCTACTCTGAAGTAGCTTCTTTTTATTTCTTCTCAGCTTGCCTTGCTCATGCTGAAAGTTGCTTTGTTTTAAAATCATGATCTCTCTATTTCTGTCCTCTTATTTGGTTTTCTCTTTTTATTATACTTTATCTATTTTCAAAAATAATTTGAGCAACAAGGGCCCAGGTTTTAGTATAGACACCAAATTCATGCCTCTTTTGGTCACGAGAGAGAGCTTTCCTTACCTCATCTTCATTATAATACAGTTCAGAGAAAAGTTCATATACTCTTGTTTTGAGACTATTAGCGTACTTACCACTTCGATTTTTCTGCTGAAATAGGCCTGATTGTGTGCTATCACAATTCTTTACAATGTACATTGAAATGAAACATAAAACACATTATTGTGACCGTAACTTAACAAAAAATTTGGCCGAAGCTCATAGAACTATAAAAATTAGTATTTCGGTTCCCACAAATAAAATTTATCCTATGCATTTCTTCAATAATTCAACAGGCAGCTTTGCTTGCCTTCTAGGGTTCAGACCTGTGGCTTGTAGAAGCAGCAGCACCCTGGAGCATTGCGGAGCACCGGCCACTGCTGTCCACCTCCTCCCCATGCGACCTGGCTTCCCCCTTACTGAGAAATAGGAACAATGAGAAAATAATGCCCCAGACTCCCTCCTCTTAGCTCTTCATCTGCCAGCACCTGTCTCCATTTTCTTCCCCTTTGTACCTCTTCCCTGGATGCCCCGTCTGTGCTCCCACCGAAGCAAGCTTCTCCAGTGATGTGTGCTGCCCCCCGTTTGCCCCTGACTCCAGGGTACGGCCCCCAGAGCTTTCTCCACTTTCTCCCACATTGCCAAGTTTCCCCTCTTCACTGGATTATCACCATCTGTACAAAGCATGCTGTCATTTCTCCCAATTTTGATGACCCTTCTCCTAACCCTATTTCTTCTGCCTGCAGTCACCCATTTCTTTGCTCCCTTTTTCAATAAAGCTGTCAAGAGTTATCTATACTCACTAACTCCATTTCCTCTCCCTCTCTTGTCTTTTAACCTCACTCCACCAGCTTCTGTCCCCTATACTCCACAAACATTGTGGAAGATCTTTGTGATGCTAAATCTGATGGGATCAGTTACATTCCACCCAGCTGACCCCTTCCTCTCTCTTGATTCATGTCTTCTCTTAGATTCCACAATACCGCACTCCTGTGGTTTTTCTCATAATAAATTTTCCTTTCTTTCCCCCCTGATTTTTTACTTTTTATGGCCCAGAGCTCAGTCTTCCTCTCCTCTCTGTCCACAGACATTCCTCTTGTGACCTTATGCAGTCTCACGGCTTCAAATACCATTCACACACTGATGCTCAAGTTCATAGTCTACACTGCAGCCTCCTGACATTGCCTCCTTTGTCCAACTGTCTTTTCGACATCTCCACTGGTGCTTTACCCACATTGGACTCTCCACACATTCAACATTGAGCCCATTCCCAGCCTTCCCTTCTCAGCTGATAGCTGCTCTGCTCTACCAATTTTTTGCCTCCCCCAAACCTGGGAGCATTCTCAGCCGTTATCACTCTTGTACATTCCATATCCTTTGAGTAAGGGAATTGTTTTGGCTTTATTTTAAAATTTGTCCAGCAATCTGATTATTTCTTACCATCCCTAGGACTACCACTCTATTCTGAGGGACCACAATCTCATGCCCCTGTTTCCCAGTGGCCTTGGATTTGGTCTCTTCTTTCCTGACCCTGACCCTACCCCACATCCTCTGGAGTCTGTCCTAGATATAGAAGCCAGAGCGGCTCATTGTAAAGTCTGTTCCTGGTATCCCTTACTGCTGAAAACCTTCCTTCTTCTAAAATGGCTTGCTAGACTCCATATAATCTAGCCCCACATTATTTCCCCCACTACCAAATTTCTCCCAGTTCTCTCTACTCCAGATGTTCCTGCCACCAGGTCTTCCATTCCACCAGGATTCCTCCAGCCTCAGGGCCTTTGTCCGGATGCTCTTTCTGCTGAGAAAGTCCTTGCCCTAGATACCAATGTGACTAATTCTCTCACCACCTTTAAGAGTTTTCAAAATGTCCTTCTTAATAAAGCCTACCCTGGTGATATGGTTTGGCCGAAATCCCCCACCCAAATCCCATTCTGAATTGTGGTTCCCATAATCTTCACGTGTCATGGGAGGGACCCTGTGGAAAGTAATTGAACCATGGGGGTGGTTTCCCCCTTGCTGTTCTCATGACAGTGAGTGAGTTCTCCAGATCTGATGGTTTTATAAGGGACATTTTCCTCGCTTCACTCATACTTCTCCTTGCTGGTGCCATGTAAAGAAGGATGTGTTTGCTTCCCCTTCTGCCATGATTGTAAGTTTCCTGAGGCCTCCCCAGCCACGCCAAACTGTGAGTCAATTAAATCTCTTTCCTTTATAAATTACCCAGTCTCGGGTATATCTTTATTAGCAGTGTGAGAACCAGATAATACACAGTCACTGTATTTTAAAAATCATAACCAGCTGCCTTTGATACTATTTCTTTTCCTTGCCTTATTTTGTTTTTCTATTTGTCATTTAGTATATTTACTATTTGAGTTCTCACACTAGAATGTAAGCTCTAAGAGGACAGAGGATCCTTTTTTTTTTTTTTCACCGATGTTTCCAGGGAGTCCAGAGGAGAACCTAGCACATATTAGGTATATGTTAGTTGAAAAATGACCATAATATACTTAATTCTCCAAGCTATCCTTTATGAAGTACTGCTGCTGGCCCCACAGAGGCACAGGAGGTGCATTGACTTACCTGCCCAAAGGCACGTGGCACACAGCTTGGAAGCTACCCAGCTGGAATTTGAACCTAGGTAGTCAGACATCCGGAGGCCTGCTCTTAAGCACTTTGGCAAAATACCCGTGCTTCCCCACGAACTGAGCATCCAGGATGTCTTAGTCCTTTTTGTGTTGCTACAAAGAAATATCTGAGGCTGGGTGATTTATAAAGAAAAGAGGTTTATTTTGCTCATGCTTCTATAGGCTGTGCCTCTGCTCAGCTTCTGGTGAGGGCTCCTGTGCTGCATTAAACCTAGTGAGAAGGTCAAAGAAGAAACAGGCATTTGAAAGGGACCAAACCCAAGGGTGTCCTGGATTCATAACACTCCACTCTCAAGGGAACTCATCCATTCCTTTAAGAACCAATTCATCTCATGAGATGGAAAACTCTCACTACCATTAGAACAGCACCAAGTCATTCACAAGGGATCTGTTCCCATGACTCAAACATCTTCCACTAATACCTTCTTCCTAATACCGTGACGCTAGGGATTAAATTTCAACATGAGCTTAGGTAGGGAAAAAAAAAAAAAGAATAGCACAGGGGAACATGACAGATAAACCTGCCCTCATTGATGGAGCAGTCCAGTGAGCGAGGTAGATATTAAACTCAAAATCAAGCCCTATACTCAACTCGCCTCAAGTCCTCTCTCAGGTGTAAGCACTCTGTCTTCCAACTGGCCTACCCACCCCAGGAATATCTCCATATAGGTTTCATCCGTCACTTTGAAGCGAGTCAGCTCTGGTAGCAGCAGGTAACTGCCAGTCTTAAAAAGAAAAATCACAGCAACAACATTTGTAAAAAAATCATAATTTAAAAAACTCAAAAGTGAACTATGGTGCATTACTTTTCTACTGCTCTCATAACAAATTGCAACAAATTCAGTGCCTTAAAACAACACAAATTTATTACCATACAGGTCTTTAAGTCTGATACGAGTCTCACTATGCAAAAATAAAAATGTCAGCAATCTTTTCTGGAAGATCTAGGACAGCATCAGTCTCTTTGCCTTTTTCAGCTTCTAGCAGTGGCCCAGATTCCTTGGCTCACAGCCCCTTCCTCTATTGTCTTACTCAGCTGTGTAGCATTTCCCCGGCCCTACTTCTATTGACCATCTTTTTCTCTGATCCTATTTGAGAAAAGTTCTCCACTTTTAATGGTCCAAATGATTAGATTAGGGCTCATCTGAATATTCCAGGATGATCTCCCCATCTCAAAGTCCTTAACTGTAGTCATATCTGTAAAGTCTTTTTTGTCATATAAGGTAATATAATCACAAGTTCTGGAAATTAGAATGTGCACATTATTAGGGATCATTATTCTGCCTATGTTGTAGGCAGAATATATAGCCAATATATATAATAGCTTTATATTAAAAAGTTGGTTTCTGCCAAAAAACTGACCTTGTCCCTAAGGCTTCGGATTGAAGGATTTTCTGCGTAGTGAACAGTTTAGCTGATGAACTGAGATTGGAAAGTTGATCAGATGTGAAGGTTCATGAATGAAAGCTTCAATCTGACTCTTTTAGGCTGACAGCCTCCTACCTGCTCAGAGAAACACTGAACCCACAGGTTTGTTTTGACTCAAATGTTACAAACACTAAGAAACAGAGAAGCAGACATGGAAGCTGTTTGCAGACTTTTGTTTTTTCTATTTTTTAGTGTTTTTGTTTTCACTTTTGTTTTCCCCTGTTTATTGAAGGCATTGTTTAATTTCTACTCATTCCCTATCTTTTTAGCTTTCTCTCAAAACCAAGAGGGAAAAAGAAAATCCACACTACACTTACTCCTTTCAAAGGTCCAAGAGTTCTAAAAGATTTTTTTCCAAACCAACAGTGTACTGTGAGACCAACTTATACAGGCTTTGGATAGTGATAGGAATAGAGAAGAGTTTCTTAGGGGTTCAAAGGAATGAAACTAAAAGCTAACATGGGGATCTCTTGGAAAACGGGTAATTTTTTTTGATTTTTGAGGAAATACTTAGAGTGAAAATTGGAAAAAGAAGGCGGCAGAGGGAAACGTTATGATACAGACAACAGGGGTTAGAACGGAGACCAGGATGAAGGCCGTTGCTCTAGATTCTGAAAAGCTCCGTTTTCTTAGATTTATGACATAATCCATCAAGATTCAGTTTTAGTATCTGAGCAGAGTTTAATAAAAGTGGATGCAGTTACGTTTATATTGGCTTATATTTTTATTTTGTTCTTTGTAGTTTGGCAACAGTTCATTTAGAGGAGACACAAAACCTTTTAGTAACAATTTATGATGACAATGTTGACATGTGGAGTAATTGTTCTCCCCAATTTTTCTTTTTATAACTCTAAAAATTATTATTTTGCCTCTCCAAATCTAATGTTTTATATAAAAGAATTTTCCCACTTTTTACTGTGATTAATTCTATATTTCATTTTCTAAGCTAGAAATTCGTTTCAGAGATCAAATTCAGTTAGGATGCATCACCTCATACTGCCCTGTCATTCAGTGCGCATCTATTAGCTAACTGCATTTTGTTAGTCATGGCTAGGGCATAAATTATTTTATTTTATTTTATTTATTTATTTATTTTTTTGAGACAGAGTCTCGCTCTGTCGCCCAGGCTGGAGTGCAGTGGCGCGATCTCCACTCACTGCAAGCTCCGCCTCCTGGGTTCACGCCATTCTCCTGCCTCAGCCTCCCAAGTAGCTGGGACTACAGGCACCCGCCACCACGCCCGGCTAATTTTTTGTATGTTTAGTAGAGACGGGGTTTCACTGTGTTAGCCAGGATGGTCTCGATCTCCTGACCTCGTGATCCACCTGCCTCGGCCTCCCAAAGTGCTGGGATTACAGGCTTGAGCCACCGAGCTTGGCCAGCTAGGGCATAAATTATATGGGAAGAGTGAGGTTAAAAAAATGCTGATTGTGGCCAAATTTTAATCTTTTTTTTTTGAGACAGAATCTTGCTCTGTCTTCCAGGCTGGAGTGCAGTGGTGCAATCTTGGCTCACTGCAACCTCTGCCTCCCGGGCTCAAGTGATTCTCCTGCCTCAGCCTCCCAAGTGGCTGGGACTACAGGCACCTGCCACCATGCCCGGCTAATTTTTTGTATTTTCAGTAGAGACAAGGTTTCATCGTGTTAGCCAGGATGGTCTTGATTTACTGACCTCGTGATCTACCCCTCTTGGCCTCCCAAAGTGCTGGGATTACAGGCATGAGCCACTTCGTCTGGCATGTAATCATTTTTTTATAAGGTGACGAGAAATTAGGACTTCATCCTGAGGGAGAGGTAGCAAAGGTTTGTTAAGCAGGAGCCTGACATAAAGTGAGCTGCATTTGTGGAAGATAATTCTGTGGGAAGAGAGCAGGATTGGGTGGCAGGTCATCCAACGGGTGAGGGCAAAGTGAATGGCTCACAGGACATGTGACAGCACCGTGGTAGTGGAAGAGAGGGAGGTGAGCTATATATCTTTAAAGGTAGACTCAAAGGATTTTAACGATCTAAAAAGGAAGTCGTAATAAAGGATCACGATGTATTTTTTTCTATTATAGATCCCTTTAAAATTAAACTTAGCATCTACTCATAGACATTATTAAGTAGCCAAAATATTATCGTTCTTGATTCACTAGAACTAATTTCATATCTTGACAAATAAGGAAATACAAGGGTTTTATTTTTTATTCTTTTACTCGTATGAATTTATTGACATTCGATCAGAATGATAAAAACAGGTGAAGCTGAAAAACTCTTGGGGCTACAGGACAGCACTGTTCACTCCAATCCTTGCTGCTGTACAAAGAGAGCAGACCCTGTTCCAGTATCTCACTCCATCACCGGCACAAGCCCAACCTCCACACCTGCCGTCCCTCCAGTGGTGCAGGTGGAGGGCTGGGCGATGCTGCGTAAGCAAAGAGAAACCAGGTTCTTTTATAAACTCTTATTCTTTATAATCTGGAAATATAGAGTCTTGTTAGTTAATTTGACTCCTGGTGGCTGTGCGATTATATAAGATGACTTCACAATCTACATTTTAGTTTTTTAGTAAATATTAAGTGTGTTTTATATTTACAATAAAGCTGGAATTAAGAAACTTGAGCTATGATTATTTTCAGATTAACAGATTAAATAGCCAGGCAATCTGTATGCATCAGCTAAAAACTACCGTGATAAATTTATTAAGGTAGTTAACTTAAAAAATGTAAAAAAAGTATTTCATATATTTTTATGTTAAAACATAATAGAGCATGTATTAAATACTTTTATACATGTAAAAATTTAACCTTTTGAAATCCATATGGCAACATGTGGGGAAAGCTCTAAAGACAATCAAAACTTTGAATCATTCAAAACATCTCTTAAGCATTTTTATAAAAAGGGTCTGTTCTTCCAGATGTGATGAACCAAGCTTCTCTGGTGGCATTACCAATGAGAGCAAACAATTTAAAAAATTCTAAACATCTAACGTCAGAGGAAAGAAAGATAAAGAAGTTCATGAATTTATGTATAATATTTATATAACACCTCTTTCCATAAAATGTTTGACGCTGCTTATAACAAATATCCATCAAAATAGAAAAATATGGTTACAAGTACAACATTTTTACCAAAAAAGGGTATACATAATGCATCGACTATAATAGTTAGCATTATTTCTGTGAATGAGTTGTGAACAGGTCTTTATTTATTTATTTATTTTTTGAGACAGGGTCTCCTTGTGTCACCCAGGCTGGAGTGCAGTGGCGCAATCTCAGCTCACTGCAACCTCCACCTTCCAGGCTCAAGTAATCCTCCCACCTCAGCCCCTAGTAGCTGGGACTACAGGCATGGACCACCACACCCGGCTAATTTTTGTATTGTTTGTAGAGATAGCATTTTGTCATGTTGCTCATGGTGGTCTCAAACTCTGAGTTCAAGCCATCCACCTGCCTTGGCCTCCAGAGTGCTGGGATTACAGGTGTGAGCCACTGTGCCCAGCCTGGAGACAGTGTGAACATACCACAAGGATCGGGTTCCTAATGGCCAACGAGCAGAGAAGGAAAATAAGTCTGAGTTGTGGTCCAAGGCTGGTCCAACTTGGTCACAACTGGAGTCCTCCTGTCCTGTAAGGGGCAGCAATTCTTTTTGATAAGTAAAGGACACATTCTGGTGGTGAGGCTGCCTTTCTGTTTTGGGGCCTCAGCACAGTATCCTGTTGTTCTGGGGGCTTACAGAATGTTTGGTGCATAATAAGGCATTTCATGTGACATCATGTCACACCGAGGGACCCACTTTATAAAAATGGAGACATAAGCCGGGTGCGGTGGCTCATGCCTGTAATCCCAGCACTTTGGGAGGCCGAGACGGGCAGATCACGAGGTCAGGAGACCGAGACCATCCTGGCTAACACGGTGAAACCCTGCCTCTACGAAAAATACAAAAAAAATTAACCAGGCATGGTGGCGGGCACCTGTAGTCCCAGCTACTTGGGAGGCTGAGGCAGGAGAATGGCGTGAACCTGGGAGGCAGAGCTTGCAGTGAGCCAAGATCCCGCCACTGCACTCCAGCCTGGGTGACAGAGCGAGACTCCATCTCAAAAAAAAAAAAAGGGAGACGTGACAGTGGGGACGTGATCACAGCACTAATCTCACCACACATCACACCATCACAAGTGTCCAGTCCAGAGTACTGGGACAGCCTATGAAGATGCATCTGCTGGGCCAGCTCAGAGGTGATGTCCTGTGAGGATGACGGGTCATTTTTTAAAATTCAGTGTAGGTGCTAAGTCAATGACCATTTCAGGTGTTACATTTCCAACAGATAAAATCATTAGGTTTCAGCAGAAGTGACCTTATCAGTCATCATATCCACTTGTGAATGTGTGATTTTCATCTAGACAGTTGAGATTTCTGTGGATTTTAGAAGTCCTGATTTCCAAAGGACACACTCAGAATTCCACTGAATGCAAAACTCCAGCCACCAGGTGGGCAGTTCCGACTGCTTGTGCCAAAGGAAGGGAATCCTCTTACAGAATGAGATTCCCAGTATGGCATTTCTTGTGACATCACATCAGACCAGATGGCCCACTTGATAGAAAGGGAGGTGCCGCAGTGCACATGGCATGCCAGGCCACCCGGAAGAGGTCCTACTGCTGCAGCAAGGTAGCTGCCCCTGCCTTCAGTAGGGTATGCGGTCACGTCTCCATGGAGCGGGGGAGAAATAAGCTTGACACGTGGTATCCACGAGGGTGTTTCTTAGGACTTTCTTCTCCAGTTTTAGCAGTGAATGGAACCATTCCCTGATAAGAGCATGATAAACACAGACTCAGACCTCCAGGGATAGGAGCTGGCTCATGGCCCAGGCAAACCAGAAGAGATGCTATCCAAGTGTGATGACAGCCTTGTATGGAAAGAAGGGAAAGATATGAGCATCATTTGCAGATTTGAGGCTGGCTCTAGTGGCAGAGACTGTAATTCATTCCAGAATATTTCCTCTGCTAAATTTTCCCAGGAGGAGATGCTAGCAGCCTCCTGGGTGAGCTGCTTCCAGGTCTCACATGTAGCGACCCTATCAGAAAGGCCACAACAGTGGGCTTTCAAGGGTGCTGGGCTCCACCTCCCAGATCCCCTTCCAGAACAGAAGGACTCCATTTCTCTGGCTGCTGAAAACATTTTGGGCTGGTAGATACTCAGGAATTGCCTTGGCTGAGAGTCACCTTGCCCAAGGTCTTGCTGCCTTCTGGGCAGCCCGGACAATGACTGGCTAATGCAGTAGCATAGAGGCTCTGTCTCCTCACACCAACTCTGGACCACTCTTAGGGGGCATCTTAGATGTAAGGTCTGCTCCCTGCAGGGTTACCACAGATCTCACTGGGGCTGCACCTCAACCCAGTTTCTTCCTCTGCCCAATTCTCCTTTCTTCCCCTCCATTCATAGGTATTGGTCCTGTGATCACTCCCTAAAAAACTTCCAGGATGTTCATCTGTATTTCAGAGGCTGCTTCCCAGTGAATCCAACCTGTACATTAGGATTTTTAAAAACATCTGATACAAATGAAAATGTGAAATCTTTATTTTTTTTAATCAAATGAATCCATGGCTATGACATAACCTTTTCAAAATGTATAAAGGAATATGTTTTCTAAAACATAATTATAGAATTCATCTCTCTTTTAGAGAGAAAAAAAAGAACTGAGCCTAGCCAGGCAGATTAGAATCTAGGAGATGGAAAGAAAATAAGTCAAACTCTCCATCTCCTCCCCACACGCCCACACACAATTTGCAAAGGGATTAGCTATTTAAATGTTAAATCCAGAAAAAGAACAAAAAATAGTTTATTTATTAGAACTTGGAGTTGCAAAAGGCCAAGTTAAGTATGCAACCAAAACCCAAACCAGAAACTATAGAATAAAAGATTCAGAGTCGTGTCTACAGAAATTTGAAATTATGACATGATGATATTATCCAAAATCAAATAAAAAAGACAATAAATGTGACTCATAAATGTTAATATCATTAATACACAAAGATGTCCTGCAAATAATTAAGAAAGACAGAATCTGAAAAAATAATTAAGAATGAGAATAAACAATTCAGAATTTTAAAAATAACCAATACAAATACCATCAACCCTGAAACTGATTAATCTCAGTGATGATCAACGGGGTATACATTTCAAATATAAATGTGAAATATTGCCACCTGTCAATTTGGAAAAGACTAAAACAATGAAAATGTTTATGATTTCCCAGTTTATGGTTAAACACCTGTATTAGTCCATTTTTACACTGCCATAAAGAACTTCCCAAGACTGGGTAATTTATAAAGGAAAGAGGTCTAATTGACTCACAGTTCTGCATGGCTGGGAAGGCCTCAGGAAAGCTACAATCATGGTGGAAGGGGAAGCAGGCACACCTTACATGGTGGCAGGTGTGTGGGAGGGAGATCATGTCAGAACACAGGAAAAGCTACCATTTATAAAACCATCAGATCTTGTGAGAACTCATACACTATCACAAGAACAGCATGCGGGAAAATGCCCCCATTATACAATCACCTCCCACAAGGTCCCTCCCTTGACACGTGGGAATTATAGGAATTACAATTCAAGATGAGAAATGGGTGGGAACCCAGAGCCAAACACAACTGGAACATATAAACACAACTGGAATATGAAGGTGTAGATTTTTGAGAGGGGTAGTAGAAACAAAAGCAGTAGAGAGAAACCATTTTTCAGCCTTGTGTCTCAAGTATGTTTGACGTGGCCTTATTTTTAATGCTAAAGCCTAAAAACGAACTGTGCAATAAAAAAGAACTGGAGATGTAAATCAGTCCATCTCTATGGCTACAGAGTCATTTGAAATAATTTTGTGGCAAAATATTCAATTGCCTGAAAAAAAATTTCGATTATTTAAAATTTGTTTTTAAAATAGCATGATATCATTTTGAAGAATCAGATAACTTATCAAATATTAAAAGTAATCATGGAATAGTATCATTATGGGGCCATTGTTATTTTTTCCCTTATGCTTTTCTGCATTTATCAAATGTTTAATATTAAATGTAATGATTAGTTACAATAATAATCCCTAGGTATAATAGTTATAGACATAAAAGCAAATGTAGTAAGCAAAAAGAAGGTTAAGGCAATGTCACTCATTTCTGCAAATTTATTTATTTATATTTTTTATTTTACTTTAAATTCTGGGATACAAGTGCAGAACGTGCAAATTTATTACATAAGAATACATGTGCAATGGTGGTTTGCTGCACCTGTTGACCTGTACTTTAAGTTTCCTCCCCTCACTCCTCACCTCCCAAAAACGACCTGGTGTGTGTTGTCCCCCTCTCAGTGTTCTCATTGTTAAACTCCCACTTATGAGCGAGAACATGCAGTGTTTGGTTTTCTGTTTCTGTGTTAGTTTGCTGAGGATGATGTCTTCCAGCTTCTTCCATGTCCCTGCAAAGGACATAATCTCATTCCTTTTTATGGCTGCATAGTAGTCCATGCTGTATATGTACCACATTTGCTTTATCCACATAGATGGGCATTTGGGTTGGATCTATGACTTTGCTATTGTAAATAGTGCTGCAATAAACATACATGAGCAGGTGTCTTTACAGTAGAATGATTTATATTCCTTTGGGTATATACCCAGTAATGGGATTGCTGGGTCAAATGGTATTTCTGGTTCTAGATTCTTGAGGAATCACCACACCATCTTCCACAATGGTTGAGCTAATTTATTTTTACAACAACAGTGTGAAATCGTTCCTATTTCTCCACAGCCTTGCCAGCATCTACTGTTCATGACGTTTTCATAATAGCCATTCTGACTGGCGTGAGATGGCATCTCACTGTGGTTTTTATTTGCATTTCTCTGATGATTAGTGACGTTGCGCTTTTTACATATGTTTGTTGACTGTGTAAATGTCTTCTTTTGAGAAGTGTCTGTTGATATTCTTTGCCCACTTTTTGATAGGGTTGTTTTTATTCTTGTAAATTTGTTTAAATTCCTTGTAATTCTGGATGTTAGACGTTTGTCAGATGGGTAAATTGCAAATATTTTCTCCCATTCTACAGGTTGCCTGTTCACTCTGATGCTAGTTTCTTTTGCTGTGGAGAAGCTTTTCAATTTAATTACATCCCATTTGTCAATTTTGGCTTTTGTTGCAATTGCTTTTGTCATTTTTCATCATGAAATGTTTCCCCATGCCTATGTCCTGAATGGTATTGCCTAGGTTTTATTCTATGGTTTTTATGGTTTTGGGTTTTAAATTTAAGTCTAGTCTTTAATCCATCTTGAGTTATTTTTTGTGTAAGGTGTGAGGAAGGGGTCCACTTTCAGTTTTCTGCATATGGCTAACCCATTTCCCCAGCACCATTTACTGGATAGGAGACCCTTCCCCCATTGGTTGTTTTTGTCAGGTTTGTCAAAGATCTGATTGTTGGAGAGGTGTAGTGTTATTTCCGAGGTCTCTGTTCTGTTCAATTGGTCTATATGCCTGCTTTGGTACCAGTACCATGCTGATATGGTTACTGTAGCCTTGTAGTATAGTTTGAAGTCAGGTAATTTGATGCCTCCAGGTTTGTTCTTTTTGCTTAGGATTGTCTTAGCTATATGGACACTTCTTTGATTCCATATGAAATTTATAGCTCTCTTTTCTAATTCTGTGAAGAATGTCAATGGTAGTTTGATGGGTACAGCATTGAATCTATAAATTACTTTGGGCAGTATGGCCATTTTCACAATATTGATTTTTCCTATTGATGAAGATGGAATGTTTTTCCATTTGTTTTCCACTTATTTCCTTGAAGAGTGATTTGTAGTTCTCCTTGAGGAGGTCCTACACATCCCTTGCTAGCTGTATTCCTAGGAATTTTATTCTTTTTGTAGCAATTGTGAATGGGAGTTCATTCATGATTTGGCTCTCTGATTGTCTATTGTTGGTGTAAAGGAATGCTTGCGATTTTTGCACATTGATTCTGTATTCCGAGACTTTGTTAAAGTTGCTTATCAGTTTAAGGGATTTTTGGGCTGGGATAATGGGGTTTACTAAATATAGAATCATGTCATCTGCAAACAGAGACAATTTGACTTCTTCTCTTTCTATTTGAATACCCTTCATTTCTTTCTCTTGCCTGATTCCCCTGGCTAGAACTTCCAAAACTATGTTGAATAGGAGTGGTGAGAGAGGGCATCCTTGTCTTGGGCCAGTTTTCAAAGGGAATGCTTCCAGCTTTTCCCATTCAATATGATATTGACTGTGGGTTTGTCATAAATATCTTTTATTATTTTGAGATATGTTCCATCAATACCTAGTTTATTGAGGGTTTTTAACTTGATGGGATGTTTAATTTTATCAAAGGCCTTTTCTGCATCTATTGAAATAATTACGTGGTTTTTATCTTTGGTTCTGTTCATGTGGTGGATTACGTTTATTGATTTGCATATGTTGAACCAGCCATGCATCCCAGGGGTGAAGCTTACTTGTTCGTGGTGGGTAAGTTTTTTGATGTGCTGCTAAATTCAGTTTGCCAGTATTTTATTGAGAATTTTCACATTGATGTTCATCAGGTATATTGGCCTGAAGTTTTCTTTATTCATTTTGTCTCTTCCTGGTTTTGGTATCAGGATGATGCTGGCTTCATTAAATGAGTTAGGGAGGAGTCCCTCCTTTTCAATTATTTGGAATAATTTCAGAAGTAATGGTACCAGCTCCTCTCTGTACCTCTGGTAGAATTTGGATATAAATCTGTCTGGTCCTGGGCTTTTTTTTGGTTCTAGGTTCTTAATTACTGCCTCAGTTACAGAACTTGTTATTGGTCTATTCAGGGATTCAACTTCTTCCTGATTTAGTCTTGGGCAGGTGTATGTGTCCAGGAATTTATCCATTTCTTCTAGATTTTCTAGTTTATTATGTAGAGGTGTTTATAGTATTCTTTGATGGTAGTTTGTATTTCTGTGGGGTCATTGGTGATATCCCCTTTATCATTTTTTATTGTGTCTATTTGATTCTTCTTTCTTTTCCTCTTTATTAATATAACTAGTGATTTATCTATTTGTTATTTTTTTCAAAAAACCAGCTCTTGTATTCATTGATTTTTTGGAGGGTTTTTTGTGTCTCTATCTCCTTCCATTCTGCTCTGATTTTAGATATTTCTTGTTTTCTGCTAGCTTTTGAATTAGTTTGCTCTTGCCTCTCTAGCTGTCTAATTGTGATATTAGGGTGTTGATTTGAAATCCTTTTTCTTTAAAAATGTTGAATATTGGCCCCTAATCTCTTCTGGCTTGCAGAGTTTCTGCTGAGAATTCTGCTGTTAGTCTGATGGGCTTCCTTTTGTAGGTGACCTGGCCTTTCTCTCTGGCTGCCCTTAACATTTTTTCCTTCATTTCAACTTTAGAGAATCTGATGATTATGCGTCTTGGGGTTGATCTTGTGGTGGAGTATCTTAGTAGTGTTCTCTGTATTTTCTGAATTTGCATGTTGGCTTTTCTTGCTAGGTTGGGGAAGTTCTCCTGGATAATATCCTAAAATGTGTTTTCCAGCTTGTTTCCATTCTCCTTGTCTCCTTCAGGTACTCCGATCAATCATAGGTTTGATCTTTTTATGAAGTCTTATATTTCTTGGAGGCTTTGTTCATTCCTTTTCATTCTTTTTTCTCTAGTCTTGTCTGCATGCCGTATTTCAGCAAGGTGGTCTTCAAACTCTGATATCCTTTCTTCTGTTTGGTTGATTAGTCTATTGTTACTTGTGTATGCTTCACAAAGTTCTTGTGCTGTGTTTTTCAGCTCCATCAGGTCATTTACGTTCCTCTCTAAACCGGTTATTCTAGTTAGCAGCTCCTCTAATCTTTTATCAAGGTTCTTAGCTTCTTTGCATTGGGTTAGAATATGCTCCTTTAGCTCATCAAATTTTTTTTATTACCCATCTTCTGAAGCCTACTCCTGTCAATTCATCCATCTCATCCTCCATCCAGTTCTGTGCTCTTGCTGGAGAGACCCTGTGTTCATTTGGAGAAGAGGCACTCCTGCCTTTTGGGTTTTCAGCATTTTTTCATTGATTCTTTCTCATCTTCGTGAGTGTGTCTAGTTTTGATCTTTGAGGTTGCTGACCCTTGGATGGAGTTTTTGTGGGGGCTTTTGTTGTTAGTGGTGATGCTGCTGCTGTTGTTGCTTTCTATTTGTTTGTTTTTCTTCCAATGGTCAAGTCCCTCTTCTGCAGGGCTGCTGCAGTTTGCTGGGGGTTCACTTCAGGCCCTACTCATCTGGCTCACTCCAACACTGGAGAACAGCAAAGATGGGTGCCTACTCCTTCTTCTGGGATCTTTGACCTCAAGGGGCACCAACCTGATGCCAGTAGGATCTATCCTGTATAGGGTGTCTGACAACACCTGTTGGAGAGTCTCATCCCGTTGGGTGGGATGGGGAACAGGACCCATTTAACGAAGCTCTTTGACTGTCCCTTGGTGGAGGGTGTGTACCTCGCTGGGGGAAACCCACTCATCTGGGCTGTCTGGATTCCTCAGAACTACCAGGAGGAAAGCCTAAGTCTGCTGGTCCACAGAGACTGTGGCCACCCATCCCCAAGAGGCTCAGGCCAGAGAGATCCGGGCTCTGTCCCTGAGCCTCTGGCTGGAGTTATTGGAGTTTCTACAGGGAAGCCCCGCCCAGTGAGGAAGGATGAGTCAGGGTCAGGCCTGAAGAGGCACTCCACTGCTGACTGCCACTGCCGGTGTGTTGGGCTGCTGGGGACATGTCTTGGGACCAAGCAGTCCAGCCTCCCTGGTGCCAGCTGGGGAAAAGTGCAGCCTGGAGCTATAGAGATAGATGCTGGCCTTCCCCTCTCAGGGAGCTTAGCTTGTTAGGCAGTTATGGGTCCCAGTGCTGGCTGCTGCCCCTCACCCAAGGAGCTCAAATGGTGTAGACAGCAGGCACTTGAAGCTCTGGTGCTGTTCGCCCCTACCCCGGAAGCTCAGTAGGCTTAAGCAGATTCCAGCTGAGAGGCTGTTGAGAATCTGTGCAGCTCTGGGGTTGGGGGACGCCAGGCCTCGGTGGCGTGGGTTTGTGAGTAAGATCTTCTGATCTATGGGTTGCACAGTTCCGTGGAAAAAGCACGTTTTCCCCGTGAAGGACTAAGTGGCTAAGTTGGCTGGACTTCCTGAGTCAATAGGGACTTCCCTAAGAGGACTTTCCCCTAAGCCAAAATGAGTCATAGCTGCAAGCTAAGGGATTGAAACTTCAACCAATCATACAGGGAGTTTAAGCTCTAGCTGCAGCCTGACGTTTTTAACCAATCAGGCCCGCCAACCCACAAGCAGATAGAAAATAAGCTAATTCTGTAGGACAGAAAAAGGAAAAGGGGAGGGGTCACGAGGGGATATAAGCATAAGACATTCAAGCCGGAAACTGCTACCTCTCCAGGTTCCCTTCCACCAAGTGGAAGCTTTACTTTCGCTTTTGCTTTACTTTTGCTTTCGCTTTAGTAAATCTTGCTGCCACACACGCTTTGGGTCCGCGCGTTTCTCCAATCGAGCTGTCACACTCACCGCTGTGGTCCAAGGCTTCATTCCTTGAAGCCGGTGAGACCACGAACCCTTCGACTGAGAAAAACCTTCGATTGGAAGAAGACTTCTCGTCTCACCCGGCTGGGTAGCACATTCACTCACCACCTCCCTTGGCTGTGGGGAAGGGATTCCATGCCCTGGGTGGGTCTCAGGTGGGCTGCCGCACCACACTGCTCTTCCTTTCTCTTCATGAATCACCCCAGCCTCCTAGTCAGTTCTGATGAGAGAACCTGGATACCCTGGTTGCCGGTGAAGGATTTACATGCTTATTATGTTTTTTTTTGATGGGAGCCTCAGATCGCCGCTGTTGCTAATCATCCATCTTGGCTCTGCCCCCACATTTCTGAAAATTTAAATATGAGATTTGTCCCCTTAGGTGCACAGACCAGACCCCATCCAGTCCAGCTCCTTTTAAAGCCACATGAAAAGTCAGGTGAGAATGGTCTGGGAGCCCAGGCTGCGCTGTCTTCCTCCCTGGCCTATCCCTGATAACTCCTACTATTGAAACACGCCTCTAATCTGGTCTTCTGTATTCTGTTTAATTTCCTGGATGCTTCTTTTTTTTTTTTTTTTTCTTAGCTTCTCCAGACTGATGCTTCCTTCCTCTCAGGGGTCTTCCTGTTCCTTCATTCACCTTTTCTCCATCACTTCCTCCCCATCACCGCCACCAGGTGACATCCCACAACCAGCACAGCCTCACTGATCCCATGGATCACATGTGCTAGGCAAAATCTTGCTCAATAGAAAACTCACTCTTGGTGATAACTCACTGTTCTATTTAATCTGTTCTCTTGGAGCTGGGAGCTCAGTGGGCACTTGCAAGAAAGCTGGTGTTGGGCATCTTGTCCATTTTTAAGGATGAAAATTTGCACAGTTTTTGGGTAAACACAGGCCAGCTGTCCTGGGGTGACAAAAAGTCCACCATCCCATGACTTTCATGTAGGTTTGGGTTCTTCATATTATTTGGGTCTTTACCTTGGTTCCTGACTCAAGATTCAGATCATGTTCACTTCTTTGGTTAATCACAATGTGATTAGCAAGGGTTAAATGCAGATGTATGCACTCAATTGTAAGCCCGCTGAGTGTGATGATGTAATAACCCCACGAGAGGGGTAAAATGGTCTTAATTTACAAATGAGAAAACTGAGGCACAGAGATTTCACACTGGGGCTAGAAAGACTTTCCTGCACCCATACCCTCAATCAATCTATACAAAGCTCTCTAAACAAACAACAACAAATATCTCACTCATTTAGATCCAGACATTCTCAGAGGCGATCATTTGTAGCCATAGAGTAAACTAGAGTAAACAGTGGGGGGAGAGGCAACGATCTTTTCTGGGGTCTGGATCTTCCATTCTGTACCTAAACTGTGTGGCTCTCCGTACTGGGTTTCAGGAGATGGCACTGATGAAGAAAGCTAAGAGGGTTGTTTTGACTTCCAAATAACCAGATGGAATAGATGGCATAAAATTGGAAATGTGAATAAACAGATGGCCTTCTTCCCTCTATGTGTCTCTGTGACACTTCTCACTTTATAGGGAAAAGAGTCATTGCATTTAGGGCCCACTTTAATCCCGCGTTGCCTCATCTTAACTTGATTAAGTTTTCAAAGTCCCTCTGTCCAAATAAGAGCACATTCACAGGTACTGGGGATTCAGACTTGAACATGTCTTTTTAGAGTGACACAATTCAACCCCCTATAACGAAGGAGAAAGGAGGTGATACGAACACAAGATGAAAGCTCTGTCTCCAATCGCCCGTGGTTAGAAAAGTGTCAGATTCCTTTATGGACTAGGATTGGCCATGAAATAAGACCATGCCCACAAGAGACAGTTGGCTAGTTCTCTATGTTAATTACAAATCCATCTGCAAATTGGAAAATTTTCACTTCACTTGAGCCCCTTGTGTCCATATTGTAGACTGGAAGAATTCCACCAGAAGTTGAAAACCACACACACTTGAATTAGTTCTATCAAGCCCATGTTTCTGATTGCTCACAGCTGCCTGACAGTAGCTACAGGAGTCCAGCAGATCTTGCTCTTTCACCTCCCTTACTACATTAATTCAAAATAATTAATTCATTAGCCACCCAGGTGGATCCTTTGTCAGGCACCAAGCTAAATACTTAAAGGGAAGTTTGAATCTCCTTTTATTTCACTTGTGTTATGAAAAAGACAAACGCAAACAGAAAAAAAAAACTATTTGAGGATATTTTCCCTTTGGTGTTTTACATTAGGTGAGTGGTTGGGATGATGTCACAAGGCCTTTGTGAATGTCACACACGTGCTGGGTTTTGCATTGTACACAAGATGTCTACACGAGGCTCTTAGTTCTATATTGTCATAACTAATTTATATATTCCTCCCTTCATTTGAAATTCCGTCTTCATTAAATACTAAGTTGCCATGTGTACTTGGTATGTAGCTGGGCTCCTTGCTCTACCAGTCTATCTTTTAATTCTTCTTTAGTACGAACAGTTTTAGTTACTGCTGCTTTATTTTATATAATATTAGTGAGTGGCAAGTTCCTGTTCTCCCTGTGTTCAAAATGTTCCTGCCTAGTTCTGAATTATCCAGAAGACCGAATTTTCAACTTCCAAAAATTGTGGAAATTTTGATTGCGATTGCCTTTAATTTACTTAGTTATGTGAAGAAATCAATATATTTAACATACTGTCTTATACTAAGTACCGAATCTACTCTTAATTTATTCAAATATTTTCTGTTTTCAGACAGATTTTTATAGGTTTACACATGTAGTTATTTGTATATCTGGTTCATTTATGGCCTTTAGAGGAATTTTTTAGGACTTTGGTTTCTATCAATGGCATGGCTGCAGTTGTAACCTAGGCCTTCAAGATTCCCCGTTTCTGGGGCTCATATGCATACTCATTTTATGTACAGGATGATGATGGGCCAGTATTGCAAGACATATTTTACTGAAAGATTCATATTATCAGTTCCATGAAAGAGTAGGTCTGGTAAATTTTTGATCAAAAGTGTAATAAAATGTACTTGTGTAGCACTTTTCCTGGGGGATGCATTTCTAAGGAAATAATTCAAGTGAAAAATCACTCTGATTTTGGAAACCTACTGGAAAAAATCAAGTAGTTCTCATACAATGGAATGCACCTCTAGTCCCAGGTATAGGAAGCCCTGTGACCACAGTTGGGGACGAGAGGTTCAGACATGTGACTTCTTTCATTTCTTTATGATTTAATAAAATAACAAACAAGAAGTGTCAAAATTAGGGGAAGGTTTCTTTGCTTCTGTACAGTAGGCATATGAACATTTCAATTTGTTTACTGCACTAAGTATATAATGCATGTAAACTAAGTAAACATTATACCCCAAGGCTAATTTGGATCTAGTCGTAATATAGGCAATGCTTTGATGCATTGTGTATGTTTTCTTTCTGCATATTTTCAACCCCTAGGTTCTGGCTCATGGGATGATGAAGATATGAAAATTTGACTATGGCACTGACAAGCGCAGATGGCATCTCCAGGAGCTCCCCATGCCCTCCTCTGTGAGGCTCAAGCTTCTGCTGGGCTGCTGCTTCCCTAGCTTTCTGAGTCATTCCACATGCCATGGCAATGGTTTATTCTCATGCTATTTGGTTCCATTATTATACCAAGAATCTAGATCTTTAACTGATATGGGTTTCTTAAAAAAATGCATCTCCATCAGATGTGGTGGCTCACACCTGTAATCCTAGCACTTTGGGAAATTCAGCAGGTGGATCACTTGAGTCCAGGAGTTCCAGACCAGCCTACACAGCATGGTGAAACCCCTTCTCTACAAAAAATACAAAAATTAGTTGGGCATGGTGGCGCATGCCTGTAGTCCCAGCTACTTGGGAGGCTGAGGTGGGAGGATCACCTGAGCCGGGGAGGTCAAGGCTGTGGTGAGCCATGATTGTGCTACTGCACTCCAGCCTGGGTGACAGAGTGAGACCCTGTCTCAAAAAAAAAAAAAATTTTTTTAAAAACACACATAAAAAATAAATGCATCTCTGTGATTCTTTGCTTAACATTATGCCTCATGTTCCCTTCCAGGGCGGGGCTGGGTGAAGCCTGTACGTTTATGAGTAAAAAGCAGGGGAACTGTGAAACCCTGTTCTCCCTTCCTGATGGATCTGCAATCCACCTCACAGGAAGGGAATGGCAGCCAGCTAAAGAAATCTGGCCTCTGCTCTTTCCTCCTTTTAATAATCACTTTCCCATTCTAGAATTCTGCTACTCTATTATTCCAGTATTTTCACCTGTCAGTGAGCTCTTGGCTACAACAAATTTGTTTCTGTACTGGTTTACAATAAGGCATACTATTTTGAAAATAGCTGCTCTTTCAGAATTTATTATGCCAATGGACTTTAAAAATCTTTATTTTCTAAATTTCCTTTGATATGCCAGTGTGTATTTGTTTTATAATGGCAAAATAATATAAATTTGCATAATGAGCTTGCCAGGAGCACTGAATGTCAGTGTCCTCCATGAAACAGCAACAAGAGGATGACCAGTCCAGAAATCCACGTACCCCTCATGTTGCCCAAGACAGACGGGAGGTGGTTTCTAGAAAAGTCTGTCTGGGGTATCTGTACCACGTGCCTCTCCCCAGCACTTTCTACGTAGGGTTTTTGTTTTTGTTCGTTTCTTTTTTGTTTTCTTTTATCTTGAAACTGTAAAACAGGATTATTAGGGAAAAAGTGAACTCCATCCATTGGATAAACCACAGCCACAGTATCTATTAGTACTAAGTCGAAAACAGAGTAATAATTCCACAGCACAAACTGGGATGCACCCAGGGGTCAGTTCAGTGTGGCTGGCTACAGATCCAACATCATGACTGAGCTGATGCATCGTCCAGCCTCCCGGTTTTCCTTCTGATCACTTATCACAGCTCATGATGGCTTTGTTCGTTAATTTTTTATTTGTTGTTGCTGTTGTCGTTTCTGTTTGGTCCCTATGGACAGAAACCAATTCTGACATCTTGCTCGTCAATCACTTTCTCACACAGATCAGGCCACCCCAATCCCCACCCTCCATCACTCTTCTGATCCTGCTTTGCTTTTTATTTTTTCTTTGTAATACTTGATGCTTCGTGACATAATTTAATCAGCTTCTTCTTCATGCCTTTCCTGGCCCCTCAGCAGGACATGAGCTCCGAAATTACAAGAGCTCTGTCTCCCTGGCACCCGCTCCAGCCCGAGGCACACTGGATGTTGTGGTAATAAGTGTTTGATAAACATGTGCTAAGAAGCCCATTGTGCACTTCAGGTTCTGGATTAGTTTCTAGACTGTGTCCTATTTAGTTGTTCACTTTTTTTTGGAATCAAAGAAATAAGAGCAGGAAAAGGCAAAAGGGAGACTGATTGCTATAAGGAAATACTAGAAAGATTCCTAAGAAACTGAAACTGCATGGGCAGAGGGCCTGGTATGGATTAGGTACGTGGACCCCAAGGTGAGAGGGAGAGGTTTTAAACCAGGTGAACACATCACATATATAGCAGCCAACAGAAATGATTCTTGTAGCAAGATGCTGTGCTGTGATAGTTTGCTATCTGACTGCATCATGCTGGCTCTGTGCATCCACAAATGTGTCTTACCATGCTGGTACTCCTGTTAGGCAAGAATAATTTTGTGTAAAACTCACTCTCAGCTGGGTGCAGTGGCTCATACCTGTAATCCCAGCACTTTGGGAGGCCAAGGCGGGTAGATCACCTGAGGTAGGGAGTTCGAGACCAGTCTGACCAACATGGAGAAACTCCATCTCTACTAAAAATACAAAATTAGCTGGGAGTGGTGGCTCATGCCTGTAATCCCAGCTAACCGTGAGGCTGAGGCAGGAGAATCACTTGAACCCAGGAGGCGGAGGTTGCAGTGAGCCGAGATCACGCCATTGCACTCCAGCCTGGCCAACAAGAGCAAACTCCGTCAAAACAAACAAACAAACAAACAAACAAAAAAAACCTGACTCACCCACCTTGAATTGGATGTTTTCTTTTGAGAAAACACAAAAGTGCTATGGTATTGAATGAATGATTGACTTTATATGTTCACTTTATATCTAAAGTATGTCACAATTATTCTTATTTTACCCACAATGTAACTCAAAGTTTTCCCCACATTGACTTCTTTGTGGGGGTTCATAAAAAGTTAACCTTATTATCTTCAGTTCATCCTTAAATTTTCCACCAGTTAACCTTTCCAAATGCTTCTTTAGCCCTTTGTTACAATGATTTTCCAGAATAAAGCCCTGGCTTCTTAGGCCAGGATTTAGGGCTCTCTGAATTTGGTCTCAGACAACCAAGCCAAATGTGTGGGATCCTGCTTCACTCAAGGATAGCACATTTCCTGCCTGCCTGACACCACAGACTGGCTCTACAAAGGCACGCAGCATCCTGTCTGTGCTTACAAAGCTCCTAGACAAGCACCCAGTCCTTGCCGGGCCGGTGCATTGGCTACACTGTGACCGTGGCTGCAGCTTGGGCTGTGGGCCCAGCACTAATAGCTGAGTTTCCATTGTCTTCTTGTCACCAGTGAAACCAGGAATATCTTTACAGTGGCAGCTGTCAGACAGTTCATCAGAAGGTAGCTGAGATGATTTGGGATCCAAAACCATGTCCTCCAAAGCAGAACTGAAGAGCCCTAGCTTACAGGGGCATGTGTTCAAAAAGAGGGCCTAACTGACTGGGATCAGAATGAATCCTCAGTGTGATGTGGGAGCCCAAAGGGTGGAGTCGCCTGGGGCTGAATCAACAGACTCCAGCAGCCGAGGTGAAGGGGGCAGGAGCCTTTCTCTGATGTCTTTCTGGCCCCATCCGTGGGTGCCACATTAGTTCTGGATGCCTCATTCGGAGAGCATTAAACAAACAAAGCACAATCCAAAAGCCGTGGCCAGGACAAGTAGCCAGAGAATGCTTGGGAGAGGAAAGGTGGAGGCCATGACAGCTGTTCAGAGAAATGGAACAAGGAACATAGTCCCCCTTCTGAGTGTTGGGAGGAATCACTGGAGAAGCAGCACTGCGTCCATCTCTGGATGGGCTGAATGGATCTGTCGGGTTCAAGTCCTGAGGCAGGAAGCCCCGGTGTAATCGGAGGCAGAACTGTCCAAGGATGGGGAGGTCCCAGCAGCAAGAGCTGTTACTGGACGCCCCAGAGTACAGCCGTGTGACTGCCTGGCAGGGGTAATGGGGGCGCTGAAAAGAGCTTTGAAGTTGTCTTACCCAAATCTCATCAGATGAAGACTTGTCTCCGTCAGAGATTCCTTGCTTCCCTAATTAAGTTGACCTTTGTAACATGCATCGCTCTCCTCCCCAGTCCCCAAACAGGTCCTCCTTATGAAATCTTCCCTTAAGAGAGACCCTGCCCTCATCCAGACAATCTGATTCACTCTTCATCCATGCTCTGACCTGTCCGTCAGTTCTACCTCCAAGCACACCACAAATTCAGCCCCCTTTCCTCTCCTGTGGTGGTGGTCAGGTCACCCTGACAGCACTCTGCAGACATGGCAGATACTCCCAGGGGGCCTAACTGCTCCCTGCTCCACCCTCCCTCCCACGATGCAGGCTCCACACAATGCCACCTGGATTAAAACACTCTCCTGACTTCCCGTTAGCCTAGAGATAAACCTGAACTTCTCCCCTGCCCCCAGACTACAGGGTGGACTCAGACTCATCCCTTCAGTCCCATCCTGGGCCACCCTCCACTCACTCCCTTGTCCATCCCTCTCCCACACCCACACTGGTTTCTCTTAAGTCCTTGAAGAGCCAGGTTGTTCCAGTCATCAGATCAATGCAATTGATGATGGCTCTGGTGGAATGCACCTCCTTCTGCTGGACTCAGCCAGTTCCTTCTCAATCACCAGATCTCAGCATGCAGGTCACCCGCTCAGCACAGGGTCCCACACCACCCTCTGTAAGGGCAGCCCTTCCTCCATCATCCTGTCTCCCAGCCTCCCAGTTTTCCTTCCCATCACGTATCACAGCTCATGATGGCTTTGCCCGTTGGTTTGATTTGTTGTTGCTGTTGTTGTTTCTGTTTGGTCCCTATGGGCAAAAACCAATTGTGTAGTCTTCCCCATCAGTCACTTTCCCACACAGATCAGGCCACACTGATCCCTGCCCTCTGTCACTCTTCTGATCCTGCTTTGCTTTCTGTTTTTTTCTTTATAATACTTGATGCTTCCTGACATAATTTAATCAACTTCTTCTTTATGACTTCCGTGGCCCCTTAGCAGGGCATGAGCTCTGAAGGTACAAGAGCTCTTTCTCCCCAACACCCACTCCAGCCCCAGAAACACAAAATGCTATGGTAGTAAGTGTTTGATGAACATGTGCTACGTGACCAGATGTGGTGGAAGAGCTTCTTTGGTGCTTGGTGACAGGTGTCACGTGCAACAGATACCTGGAAAGTATTGAAGTATGTATTTAATAAGTGTATGTATGGATAACAAAACGTCTTCTTGGTTACCAGCATAGTTTGTAGCTTTCTTATTTATTTTATTTTATTTTTGAGCTGGATTCTTGCTCCGTCTCCCAGGCTGCAGTGCAGTGGCGCAATCCCACCTCACTGCAACCTCTGCGTCACAGGTTACAACTATTCTCCTGTCTCAGGCTCCTGAGTTCCTGAGTAGCTGGGATTACAGGCCCCTGCCACTACGCCCAGCTAATTTTTGTATTTTTAGTAGAGATGGGGTTTCACCATGTTGGCCAGGCTGGTCTCAAACTCCTGACCTCATGATCCGCCCACCTTGGCCTCCCAAAGTGCTGGGATTACAGGCGTGAGCCACCACGCTTGGCCAGTTTGTAGCTTTCAATGGTACCATGGAAAAGGTTGAAGATTTGGAGTTGAAAAACCCTATAGTCCTGTCCTAACCCTATGTTTTACTCTATGGGATGTTGGGAAAGCCTTGCCAGGCTACAGAGTTGTCACCTTCAAAATGGGATGATGACATAACGTTGCCCACAGTTGTTGAGAGGATCAGGCAGAAGAGGACGTGTGGCTGCTCCCTTGATCCTCTTGACAATGCTTTGTCTAACATGAGTGATGATTTTCTTCAAATTATCAAGTAAATTCAAACTGAATTCTGTGGCTATTTTTTAAATTCGTATGTGTCAGATATGTTTAAAATTTTTAGTTATGAAAGACTTCTCATAACTTCTTTGAAAAATTCTGGGCCTTCTTCTACTTTATAAGTTGATGTATACCCAGAGATAATCAATTCTATTTAATAGGATCCTGAGGAAATCATGTCAGAATGGTATCTAGTGTTGCTGCTATTAAAAAATATATATATAAAAAGGCAATAAAAAAACTGGAAATCTAGGTTCAGGAATCACTCTTGATTTGAGGTTAATCTGGTTACTTCCTCTCAGTATTGAAAGCACGAAATTAAGTCCCATTAGATTTGAATGACATCTGTATGACAGAATGTATTTATTTTCCTCTTGCTAGCATAAACAGATTCGACACTAATGCAGTGGGATTGGAATATTAAATCCTCTCTTCACTTTTATTTGAGCTAAAAATGGGCTGCTGCAGAGTGTGTTAAAGAGCTGTGGATTTTCAGCCTGGAAATAAAACTTCAGAGAAGGAAAGAGATGGGCAGGACGTAGCCAAAGTGTCTGCCATGGCGATGGGATCCCCCTTGGAGGCTGTGTGGCCTGGCCTCTCTAGCAGCAAGAAGAGTAGTCACATTGTACGACCACAGAGCGTTGGGTGAGGAGGAAGAGTGTGCAGGGACCAGACAGGACACACGCTTTCTTTGAAAATGTGGGGTAAAAGTATTGAACTGGCAGAGGGCATAAACCACACCCGAGCCTGCTATAACCTCCCTCTTGGAATCTGGCTTAGCTGAAAGTCTTCCCCATGCAGAATACACAGGTGTCAATGCTTTTCTTTGTCAGGGGAAGAGAAGGAGCCCCAATTAGAAAAATGTATCTAAGGAGACCTCTTGGGGTCTGACACAAACTCTCCTTTCAGCCAAAAGACCCTGACATCCAATTCACAGCTTCTTTAGGAACCCCTGTGATGACATTGTTTGGCAGCCCAGGAATGTCTAAGAATTTAGTTCCAGTCTGCTAGCAGAGAGCTGTCTCCTGCACTTGCCAGCCCACACGGTGTGAACACACCATGAATCATTTCTGGGCTTTCTCTTGGCCCCTACCACTTTGCTTGGGGCACTTTCCAAATCTCATTCAGTAGGCTGTCCTGTGTCCAAAATACTTTCCAAAACCTTTTCAAAATCCCATAAAACATGGATATGGCAGTTATGGGAAACAGGATGCCAAATTGCTGCAGTTAAAAGAGTAGAAACGGTCACTCTTAAGCCTTCAAACATCTGAATGACAGGATCATGTTTAATGATGGAAAGATGAATAGGGATTTAGGTCAAGATTAGCATACAGGCTTAAATACTACATACAGCACAAAGGAAAAAACCTGAAAGTTTCCAGGAAAAAATAATACAAGGAGAAACCATTTTGCAGGTTCGAAATTCTTAATAAAAACACATCCTCTGATTTAGCATATTAGCCAATGATTTGCACATGTTCGTGATGTTTGCTTCAGAGACCGTCCTCAAGCTGATGGAGAAGGCACCACCTGTCTGTTTTCTGTTAGACAATTATGCAGATTAGAGCAGATTATATTTAAAAGTGTTATGCCTGCTGCAGTGATATCGAAGCTGAACAGACTAAGACGATGATAAAGAGGAGTTAGATGGATAAATAAAAATTTCTTCTCCAATTTTTGGGTAAGGATGTTTGAGAGGTAGAGAAAATTAAAGTGATAAGTTAGAAATTACCAGTAAAAGGTAAATTATGGCATTTTTAACTACAATTTTCTTAACATTTTGGTTGAAAATTCATATATATAAAAATATATATAAATAAATATATATATATATGTGCATGTATAGATACCCACAAACATGTATACATATGTTATAATCCACAAGTACTGTGTTGGGCTTTTAAAAATAAGAAATCGTTTTAAAAAAAATCATATGGTTCTTTATGTTCACTTCAACCAATTCAATTCATTTCAGTCTGTCAAAACTAAATTGGTTTTGTTTGTATTATTTGTCAAGTCAAACCCGTAAGTTTAGACAATGCCCCTTATGCAATGAGAATGGGCTGTGCCTGCAGTTGTCAGCTTAGCACATGGTGGGCCCCAAAAGTCCAAAGAGAGTGAATGTAAGGGACATTTTTCACCTGAGCAAGAAAATGGGGGCCAGTGATTTATGCATTAATTTCCTGTTGCTGCTATAATAAATTGCCATAAACAAACCCGAAATGTATTGTTTCCCTGTTCTGAAGGCTAGAAGTCTGAAGTCAGTTTCACTAGGCCAAACTCAAGGTGTCAACAGGGCCCGCTCCCTCCAGAGGCTCTGGGGAAACATCCATTTCTTGGCTCTTCCAGCTTCTGGTGCCTGTGGTATTCCTTGGTCTGTGGCCGCATCCTTTGATCTCTGTGGTCCTACCATCTCCTTCTCTTCTGGGTGTATATTACTGCTCGTCTATAACAAGTGATTGCATTTAGGGCCCACCCAGATAATCCAGGATCATTTTCCTATGTCAAAATTATTCATCACAAACCTCCTTTATTTGCCATATAAGCTTGTACATATAGTCTCCAGAGATTAGCCACTGATTAAATTTTTGGGGGGGAAGGTCATTTTGTCACAAATGGTTGTCTTTTAAATAACAAAATAATGTCAAGATTCCTTTTTAGATCCTCAGGTGTAACTGTGTCTGATGAGTATTATATATCTTTCAATCTTGTATGTAAATTTACAGTCTCATCTAAAATGGCAGGATCGAGATGCTATTCTATAGACAGAGTTGCTGGAAACTTACAGAAGAGTCTTCCGGTTGACAGGGTAAAAATTGGCATCCATTTTTCTTACACAGCAGTTGATCAGAATATTCTGTAACTCTGTAATGCTATGTGTTTTACTATATATCAAACTTGTCCAACCTTCAGACTGCAGTCTGCATGTGGCTCAGGACAGCTTTGAATGAGGCTCAACATGGCTTTGAATGCAGCCCAATGCAAATTTATAAACTTTCTTAATATATCATAAATTTTTTTTGTGATTTTCTTTTAAGCTCATCAGCTATTGTTAGTGTTAGTGTATTTTATGTGGGGCCCAAGACAATTCTTTTTCTTCCAAGGTGGCCCGGGGAAGCCAAAAGATTGGACATCCCTGCTATGTATGTTTTCCTCCAAGTATGATGTCTTTGGGTTAGATAGCTGAAAAGGTAGAATCATAGTCAAGGCTCGGAATTGCTCTTACTTATCTAGTAACCACGGCCAAGCTGTTTGCTTTCATAGCCTGCTTCTCACTCCCCAATGGGCAATGATCAACTCAAGAGAATGATATGATGGTTGGTGTGACGCCAGGTCTAGCTCTTCTTTTTTAAGATGAAAATGGTAAAACCATTTGGGTGAAAAGTCAAAACTTCTGGAAATTTTTTTGAATGCTTTGAAGCTGTGATGCCAACCACTGCATTGTTGGGAGCTGTGAATGGATGTGGGGGAGCATGCTATCTGCTGTCGTCTGAATGCTTAAACAATGTGGGGACCTGGCCTTGCACCTCCTCACAGAAATGCCACAGGTTAGGGCAACACGATAATACCTGTCTCTCCTCAGATGAGCATTTCTTTTTGTAATTAATGTTTTTGAGAGGTGATTTCAAGGTACAGGACCAAAAAGTGTCATTTATCTCTCCCTTGAGAATTATCATAAATTTAAGTCTCTTTTCATGATATTCCCAGTAAAGGATGCAAAGATTCTGGCTGGGTGTGTTAAATTTACCAGTAAGAGTGTTAAATGTTACCAGCCTGGCCGACATGGTGAAACCCCATCTCTACTCAAAATTCAAAAATTAGCCAGGCATGATGGCAGGTGCCTGTAATCCTAGCTACTCTGGAGGCTGAGGCATTAGAATAGCCTGAACCTAGAAGGCAGAGGTTGCAGTTAGCAGAGATTGTGCCACTGCACTCAAGCCTGGGTGACAGCGTGAGACCCTGTCTAAAAAAAAAAAAAAAAAGTGTTAAATGTGATGTTTGTTCTGTAAACTGTTGTTAGGGTTTCGAAAGACTTACTGAATGTCTTCCTTACCGCCACATTTGAATTAATGAATGCATAGGGGAGAAACCAAACAGACAGACAACAAAATCACTGCCTTCATTACTAATCAGGCTGTTTGCACAGAATGGCTCCCTCCTCTGCAAAAGTGGGCTTCCTGTTCAGCACCCCTGCATTGAACCCAACTGGTTATTGATGAACTGAAGACTTCAGCCTTCCCTGACCTTGAAAATTTATGATACAGATAATCCAAGAACAGATGCTATTTCAGATTTCCAAATAAACAGAGACCAAAAGACAAACAGGTTTGGCCCTAATTCTTTCCCTAATATAGCCAATCAAATAATTGACTTTGTTTTCTATTTAGGAGGGGTGAGTAGGACAGAAAGGAGAGGCCAAATTAATGTAAATAAGACGTCCACATGGAAATATGTTGAATTTTTCTATTAAATTGATGTTCTTTCCTTATATGTCTTATTTATTTTGAGAAGTCAAAATTTAAGTCATAAAGATGGCAAAGGTTCCCCAAGTGCCCAAATCACCCTAATGAAGTAACTTCCCTCAAGCTAGGCAGGAATATCCAGGGACTCTTTAAGAGGAAGGCACAATGGTAGCAATTGGATTACTGGCCAAAGCATAACTGGGGGCAGATGGAGAGTCACAGATTATGTTGCTTGTACATGATGTGGAACACAGAAATTGTTGCTCATAGCATGACTTGAGTCATTGACTAAGGGTTTACTCGGGAAATGCCTGGAAAAGAGAAACCATATAAAACATATATATGTATCTTTATATCTGCCTCTATATCTCTCTATACTTATGTCTCCATATTAAGTATCTATGTATCTACCTAACAAGGGAGAACGTAATGCAGGACAACCATTGCA
The DNA here is from genome assembly GCF_009828535.3 of Hylobates moloch. Classification (NCBI taxonomy): domain Eukaryota; kingdom Metazoa; phylum Chordata; class Mammalia; order Primates; family Hylobatidae; genus Hylobates; species Hylobates moloch. The sequence goes on along the minus strand of NW_026652292.1, from coordinate 4,398,337 downwards.
CAGGTGAGCGAGGGGCAGAGAGCCAAAAGAGAATGCAAGTACCCAGGGATCAGTGTCAGCAGGAAGCCACTGCACCAGGACAGTGAGTGCCATGAGGAAGTGATGGAGGTGATATAACTCACCCCTGGGTGCCTCCCTGGGGAAACTGAGGCCATCACACAGCCACTGCCATTGGAAGTGGGTAAAGAGAAGACAAGGCTGGCTTGATTCTTCTCTCCACCTCCCTGTCTCCCTCTAGTGCCTCCCAGGGCCACATCCAGTGAGTTGCCCATGGATCTACCACTGAGGAACACATCACAGAACATCAGACCTTGCAGTTCAAACTAGAGCAGGGGAAAAGAGTAGAATCCACCAGAGAGCCAAGCTGCCCAGGGTCACTAACAGGAAGAATGATTTTCTATCCCCTTTTAATCAGGGAAACATGTAATCTTTAGAAAAAAAATTCTGTAATGATGGTTGTTTTGTTGAAATGAATCTAAGATGGAAAGTCTTAATAACTTCAAAACTGGTGAAAAATATAAAAAGAAGAGCAGTTTTAGGTAATTTAGTAAAACAGTATGAACCATGAAAATATCCAGAAATTTTGAGGATGTATAGTACAATGCAGTAAAATATTTCATCTCTATTTCAATGATTGTCAAAATAATCTGGGTTCCATGTAATCTCTTTGGAATGAAATAAAATACACACTGTAATTTTAACAAAATTGTCAGTATTTAAGGTATTTAATGAAATATTTGGAAAGGTTGTCTTCTGTAATCTATTGCAGCTATCATTATAATATTTTTAAGACATAACTTAAATGCTCTTCTATGTGTTATAATTAATACATCGTAAGTTTTCCTAACAAAATTTAAAGATTAAGTGGACAAATAAATAGTAAGTAATTATTATTGTATAAAGTAAATTCTTTATACTTGCTTTAGCTTTTATTCTTTCAAGGAATACTAAGAGTCTACTTGGAGTCAAGTACTCTTCTAGGTGAAGGGGTTACAAAAGTGAACAAAACACAAAATGTCCATGCCTTTTGAAGCTTTTACTTCTGAATGTGGAAGACAAATAACAGACAAGGTCAGTATTCACAAGAGGCCATGTTTTGGTTATTGACAGTTTTCATAGAGGAAAAGGCCTATAGAAGTAGCGAGAAAAGTTCATGTAGTTTGATGGAGAAATTCAATTTTGGAATGAGTTGCCAGAAAAGTTTCAGGAAGAAGATGAGGCTTGAAATAAAAGTGAACACAACGAGGCAGAGAGCCATCAGGTGACTGGAAGCAGGCTGTGGACCAAGAGCAGTGGGTACGCAGCTTCAATGCATGGCTGGGACATCTACAAGAGGGAGAACACTGGTGTGGCACAAATGGAAACGATGAGAATTCACGGATAGAGACCCAGTCATGGTGAGGACTGGGGGAAGATCAGACAGGTTATTGAAAACATTTCTTTTTCCCCCAGAAAGCCATGGATGGTTTTTAATAATAGAGCAGCATGCTCTAACTGTTTAGCCAGGATGACTCTGACCGATAGGCTGAGACTAGACTGTGATGATGGGGGAGTAGGCAAGAGTGGAAGCAGGAAGATAGGTGGAAGGATGCTGCAGTAATCCAAATAAGAGGTGATGATACTTTGGTTTCTGATTATGACAGTGAGTCACAACACTCTCCTTCCAGTGGAGAACAAGCATAAAACTGGACAAAATTGATGAGTCAACTGTTTTTGGACATGGGCAACAGACAACCAAGATACAAGTTGTGAGGAAAATCCAAACATAGAACCAAGCCTGAAGATAGCACTGCCATCCTGCCTGCAGAGTCACAAGGAGCTGAAACCCAAAGAGTAGCGGGGTTGTTGAATTAAAAGGTCAGAGATTGGAGTTTGAACCTGCTGAAGTGGCTGATAGTCAGGAAGTGAAGCAGATGTGCAGAGGAATGGCTGCAGAAGTGGCAATGGGACTCACTTTGAAGCCTTGCACAGGGCTGGATGTGCGCCCACGAGAGACTCCTTGAGGCCTTGCAGAGATGACTTGCTACAGAGTTGGCAGCTGAACAGAGATACAAGAGATCCTGTAGAACTCATGGACATTGGTGTTCTGACATAACAGTGGTGGAGAAACCTCATTACACACCTTGAGCATCCACTTGAGATCCCAGGAAATGATAGGCCTCATACACAAGACTCACATTTTACAGTAAAGTCAACAACCTAGGATTTAATTGAAAAGTGAAGTAGATACATTGTAACAAAAGAAAACAGCTCGACAGGATCTACCAGTAATTTGATTATTTCTCATAAAAATATTTAACATCCTTAAAAAGGAGACAAACTAAGACATGATACCATTCATAACATTCAACAAATAATAAAAATTTACTGTGCTAGGCCATTTTTGTGTTGCTATGAAATACCTGAGACTGAGTAATTTATAAAGAAAAGAGGTTTAATTGGCTCATGGTTCTGCAGGCTGTACAAGCTTGGCTTCAGCATCTGCTTCTGGTGAGAGCCTCGAGAAGTTTACAATTATAGCAGAAGGCAAAGGGGAAGTCGGCCTGTCACATAGTAAGAGTGGGAGTAAGAGAGAGTGAAGGGGGAGGTGCTACACACTTTTAAACAACCAGATCTCACAAGAACTCACTATCACAAGGACAATGCACCAAACCATTCATGAGGGAGTTGAACAATGAGAACACATGGAAACAGCATCACACACTGGGGCCTGTCAGGGGGTGGATGGCTAGGGGAGGGATAGCATTAGGAGAAATACCTAATGTAGATGATGGGTTTATGGGTGCAGCAAACCACCATGGCACGTGTATACCTATGTAACAAACCCGCACGTTCTGCACATGTATCCCAGAACTTAAAGTATAATATACATATACACTAAAATATTTAGTATGCTAATATTTTGTTAAGAATTTGGGCATCTGTGTTCATCAGGGTCGTTGGCCTGTAGTTTTTTGTCTTACGGTGTTCTTGTCTGTCTTTAGTATCAGGGTGATGTTGCCTCACAAAAATATCTTGGAAGTGTTTTGGTACATGTTGCATTGCTATAAAGAAATATACGATGCTGAGTAATTTATAAAATAACTGGTTTCTTTGTCTCATGTTTCTGCAGGCTGTATAAGAAGAATGGCACCAGTGACTGCTTCCGGTCAGAACCTCAGGAAGCTTTTACTCATGGTGGATGGCGAAGAGACAGCAGCTGGTTTGCCTGACAAAAGAGGAGCAAAAGAGAGGAGGAAGGTCCCAGGTACATTTTAACAATCAGATCTCATGTGAACTCATTATTGCAGGGAATGCACTATGCATTACACGAGGAATCTGCCCCGATGACACAAACACCTCCCACAAGGTCCTTCCCACCCAACATCTCGACATGAGATTTATCAGGAACAAACATCCAAACTATATCAGGAAGGGTTCTTTCTTCCATTTTTTGAGAAAGTTTAAGAATTGGTATTAATTCTTTAATTAGTAGAATTGCAAAAATATATGTTCCTGCAATTTTCTTTGTCGAAAAGTTTTTTATTAATGATTCAATTTATTTATTTGTTGTTGGTTTGTTCCAGCTTTCTACCTATTTTTATACGGTTTAGGTAGACTGTACATTTCTAGGAATTTATCTGTTTCTTCTAGGTTGTTCAGTTTATTGGCATATAATTGTTCCTAATAATCCAACATGATACTTTTATTTTTATGTTATCTGTACAGATGTCTCTTCTTTAACTACCGGTTTTATTATTCGAGTCTTCTCCGTTTTTTCTTAATTCGTCTAGCAATTTTCTGTATCTCTGCAAAAACTTTAGTTTTGTCAGTTTTTAATTATTCTTCTATTTTCTATTTTATTTATTGTTGTTCAAATCTGTATTATTTTTGCCTTTCCTCTGAATGTAGGCTTAGTTTGTCCTTCTTTTTCTAGCTCCCTGAGGTGGAAAGCTAAGATAGTTATTGGAGCTCATTTTTCTTCTTTTAATGTAGGTGTTTATCACTGTAAACTTCCCTCCTATTACTACTGTTGCTGCATTCCATAAATTTTGGTATGTTGTGCTTTTATTTGGTTTGTCATGACATATTGACTAATTTCACTTTTGATTTCTTTTTTGACTGTGTGGTTGTTAAAGAGTTTATAGTTTAATTTTCATGTATTTGTGATTTTTTTCATTTTCTTTATCTCATTCATTTTTAGTTTTATTCCATTGTAGTCAGAAAAGGTACATGGACTGTTTAAATCTTCTTGAATTTGTTAAGACTTGGTTTGTGACACATTATCGATGTAGCCTAGAGAATGCTGCACATGTGCTTGAGTGAAATGTTCTGCTGCTGGGTGAAGTGTTCTGTATGTGTCTCTTAGGTCCATTTGGTCTATAGTCTTGTTCAAGTATGTTGTTTCTTTGTTGATTTTCTGTTTGAGTAATATATCCATTACTGAAAGTGTGTTATTGAAATTTCCTACTATAATTGTATTGCTATTTCTTACTCCCATGTATAACCCCTGCGATATTGGGAGTGATATCATCCTCTCCCCCTGAATATAAGAAACAACATTGCAGGAGCATGTACCCCCCCTGCGATATTGGAAGTAACATCATTTTCTCCCCCTCGGGATATTCGGAACAATATCACAGTGGGTGTGTACGGCCCCTGCGACATTGCGTCTAGTATCTTCCTCTCCCTCCCAGGATATAAGGAACAATGTCACAAGGGGGTGTACACCCCCTGCTATATTGGGAGTGATATCATCCTCTCCGTCCCTGGGTATTTAGGAACAATATCCCTAGGGAGTGTACACCTCCTGCAATATTCAGACTAATATCATCCTCTCGCCGCCTGGATATTAGGATCAATATCACAGGGGTGGTGTGCACCCCCGGCGAAATTGGATGAAATATCATCCTCTCCACCTTTGGATGTCTGGGACAGTATCACGGGGGAGGTCTCCGCCCCCTGCGATATTGGGAGTCATATCATCCGCTCCCACCCAGGATATTAGGAACAAGATGACCGAAGGGATGTACACCCACTGCAATATTTTCAATAATGTCATCCTCTACCCCCTGGCTATTAGGAGTAACATCATAGAGGGGTGTACCCTTTCTGCGATATTGGGAGTAATATCCTCTCCCCCACGGATCTCGTGAACAGTTATATTAATTATTAATATTAATAAATAGAATAACAATTAATATTAATCATCGATAATAATTACAGTAGAGACAGTAAAACTTAGTATGGATTAAAAATATTAACGATTCCTATTACTAATTAATAGCAATATCACTATTAATAAAATAATGTCAGTAATTAATGTTACTTCAATCAATCATAAGTGATGTTGGTAATAAAACAATAATTAATATTAAGATTAATAACTAATATTAAAAATAACATTAATATTAATAATTAATTTTAATCATGCATAATCATATCTTGAAAATAATTATAATGATTAATAATGTTATACTATTAATATTGCCATTGATAATTATTAATAAGACTGATGTTTAATAATTCATAATATTATTACTCCTAATACCGCAGGGGGTGTACCCCCACCTGTGATATTGTTCCTAATATCCAGGGATGGAGAGCATGCTATTAGTTTTCATATCGCAGTAGGTGTACACTCACCCTGTGACACCGATCCGAATATCCAGCTGGTAGAGTATGACATGACTGCCCACATAGCAATGAATGTACAGCCACCCGGTGACATTGCTCCTAATATTCACGGAAGAAGCGTATGATATTACTCCCAATATCGCAGGGAGTGTACACCCCTTCTGTGATATTGTTCCTAGTATCCTGAGGGGGAGAGGATGATAAGAATTCCAGCATCGCAGGCTGTGTTCACCCACCCCGTGAAATTGTTATTAATATCCTGAAAGGGAGAGGATGATATGACTCCCCATAATACATAGATATTACTCTCCATAATAGAGCAGGAGGTGTACACCCACCCCGTGATATTCTTCCTAATATTCAGAAGCCGAGAGGTTGATATTACTCCCAATATCGCAGGAAGTGTACACCCCCGTGTGAGATGGTCCTTAATAATATTCCAAGGCGAAGGGGGTGATATGACTACATATATGGCAGAAAGTCTACACCCCCCCAAGGATATTGTTCCCATGATCCTGGAGGGAAGAGGATGATATTACTTTAAATAACACAGAAGGTGGGCACGCCCCCACTGATACTGTTTCTAATTGCAACATGGGAGAGGAGGATATGACACGCGATTTCGCAGGGAGTAGAAACACCCCTGTGACACTGATCTTAATATTCAGGGAGGAAGAGGATGATATTGCTCCCAAAACAGACGGGTGGACACCCAATACAGACGGGTGGACACCCGTCTGTGAAATAGTTCATAATTTCCAGAAGGGGAGATGATATTACTCACAATACGGTAAACAGGCTGCGAGTCCACCGCGGCTCCTAAAAACCAGGGGGGAAGAGGGGTTGGCTCTTACTCCCCGTATAGCGGGGGGTGCCTCACCCCCCTGCGATGGGGGTCCTAAGAGCCAGGGGGGGAGAGGGGCTTGTTGGCCACATCTCCGTTTTCCTGCCCCTCTTCATCACCAGACTTCCTCCCAGACTCCCCATGCTCTGAACTGCAGAGCAGCTCAGCTTTCTCTTGACCTGTGTACTTTGTCCGGCTATGCCCTGAGGTTCTCTTCACATAGTTGGGACACTCATCAGGATTATTCTGATCCCAGGCCAAGTACCACTGTCAAGTTTAAAATCAGTGATTTATTATTATTATTATTATTATTTTATGGTGCTTGTATGGAACCCACCCTGAACACCTCTGACGCCAAGAATCTTTTGGCACACCATGATCTGAGCTGCCACATTCAGTATGGAATCACAGTTCTGGGCTCACTTTCAGCTACTGTCATTCTCAGACTCATGAGAAGCCTGGTTTCATCTAATGAAGTTTGCTGTTAGAGTTAGATTTTACAGCTATAGACCCTTTCCCTCATTCTTTTAGCAAGAGCTATCTTTTCAACTTCTTTCTATCAAGGAAGTATTAATAGTTAGGTGAGGTGCAGTGGCTCATACTTGTAATTCCATCACTTTGGGAGACTGAGGCAGGAGGATTGCTTGAGGCTATGAGTTCAAGAGCAGCCTGGTCAACACAGCAAGACTCTGTCTCTACAAAAAAAAAAAAAAAATAGCAATTACTGGAGATAGAAAGAGGCTTTATTTCTTTATACCTTCTGTTTTACACCAATATTCCTATGCTTACAATTGGGCTACACAACTTGCTGTACCTCTCCATTTATAAGTATCATGCACTAGGTGGGAGAATACCCGTGAGAACACAGAAATTGCAAATGGATGCCTCGAGGCTCAGCAGTGCCATAGACTGGAGGTGGAGGATGGCCCAGCTCCTCCCAAGGGGAAGGGAGCAGCTTCCCCATGGTGCCACCACTGCAGAGCACAATATGTCTGTACATGACTTACTTTCTATTCCAAAGTGTCATGAAAAGATCATGTTGACATTCTTAGTTCTTTGAATTTGTCTAATTCCTTTTCCACGCTTGGCTTTAGACCTGGTATCTGTTCTCACCATTCCAACCCAGAAGAGGCTGTGGACTGGAGGGTTGATCACGCTCCAGCAATGCTTCTGAGAGAAGAGGTGCCTGAATGTGATTAAGGCAGTGGCAAGAAGGTGCGCCTAGCATTGCTTTTCAAAGTGGCTTATATGGGTTTACACTTCTCCACCTCAACCCTCCTCAGACTCATCCCACATTGTTTAATGTGCGCATTTTTTTTCAAATATGTCCTCTGTTTCTATCTCTATGATTACAATTTCTCGCCATCCTGATCTTCATCACCTTCGTGAGAAGACACTTAACAGGGTGGACATTTTCAATCACGAATATGTGGCCCGGCAATCAGGTTATGGGTTACAAAAGGCCTTTTAATTCTTATTAATTTGTAGCTACTGTAGGAAAATCCCTGATGCTGGAGTTGGACACCAGGGTGGGAAGTTGTGGTCACCATGAGGGTTTTAGTGATGTTGAGGTTCTGCAGGCATCGTGTATTAGTCAGGGCTCCCCAGAGGAACAGAAGCATTAGGGTGTGTGTGTGTGTGTGTGTGTGTGTGTGTGTGTGTGTGTGTGTGTGAGAGAGAGAGAGAGAAATTAATATAAAGAATTGTGTCATTTAATTAAAGATGTTGAGAAGTAACAAGATCTGTATCCAGCAAACTGTAGACCCAGAATGGCTGATGGCATCAGTTTCTGTCCAGGTCTGAGTCCAAAGGCAGGAAAGGACGAATGTCCCAGCTCAAAGACATTCAGGCAGGAAAACAGTAAATTCTTTCTTAGCCCTTTTGTTCCATTCAGTCCCTGCATGGATTGGATGAGGCCCACCCATGCTGGGGAGCGCAGTCTGCTCTGTTCACTGCAGCAATTCAAATATTAACTTCATCCAGAAACACCCTCACAGAACTACCCACAGTAATATTTAATCTCATGGCCCAGCCAAGTTGTCACATAAAATTAACCATCACATGCTGCATTTCTCATGGCCCCTCGGCCACCTCTTTTGTGGGCTTCTAGGGAGACTGATTCTAGTTTTGGCTGTAAAAGGAATCATGGGTGACTTAGGATTAGTCCTCTGGGTTTGGGAGACTCTAAGTAGTATTGAAACATCTGCAGAAGAAATTGAAACAGGATAGGTCTATACGGCAGATCTCTGTCTTTCAATGCATAGTTTTTAGTCATGTGCTAAGAAGGAAAATGCTACTTAGAGAATATAATCAGTAAAATGGGAAGAGTATTTTATTCAGATTCTGCCTAAGTTACTAGAATAGGGTAGCTATTTCAAAAGGAAAAAAGTAGACCAGAAATAATAGCTTTATTGTTTTTACAGAATCACATAATGCCTTTGTTTTCAAGGCTCACTGTGTTGTCCCATTATTTTTTCCCTATAGCCTTAGAATGTCTTAGGGAAATAAAAATAAATATGATTATGTCTGTATAATGGATGAGAACACTGGACCATAGAATGGTTAATTTAACAGTCCTTCATCAGCAGTGAGAATGAGAATTCAGGCCATTATTACTCACTCCGAGATCTCAAGAGTTATCCCTTAATAATAAAACTATTTGCTATCCCCCGGATAACAGGCATTGCACTAGATGTAGGTTGAAGAATGAATTCTATTCAGCTCAGCAAGAAACCCAGGCAAGAAAATGAATGTGAAAAACCACCATGTGATATGTGCTGTAATATCAATATATAATGTGTATATTATATGTGTATGTATACATTATTATGTATTTGTTTAGTAATTAAACAAAAATGTACTGAGTACCTACAATATGCTAGGCTTGATGCACTACTGGATGTGAAAAATAGAGTGCAGAATATAAAATACGTGCTGTTTGCCTTTCTGAAACTTGCATTCTGGTGGAAAAGACGCATTGAAACACAGATACTCAATGACAGTATCACAAATGTGGTGGACAAGCAGTACAGGGCCCTGTGGGAGCATTTGCAGGAGATCCCTCTGCTGGGGGAACATGAGGGATTTTGCTATTGTTGATGCTGGAACCACAGCATTAATGTTAGTGCCACTTTCTTCTTGGCTCTCAGTAACCTCTTCTGAAAGAAGCTGAAGTACAGATCGTGAACTGGCAAGCAACTTAAATGCAACTGGAAGCGGCTTAATTCAAGGTCAACGCAGAACATATGCATGTGAAACACTGTAAGAAAAATAGAAATGGTGGAATCTGGTTTTTTATATACCGAAGATAGGACCAAGTCCAACAGCTTCAATATTCCTTCAAGGCCAGAAAATAACATCTTACAAATCGTAGTTCTGGGTAGGAAAGAACTAAGCACAGCACTGAGGGGTGACGATGCGTTTCAGCAGTTTATGGTCTCGGGGGATCCTCTAGTAAAACCTGTTTGTCAGTCACCATCTACTTTGAACCAGGATGGTTATTTTGGACAAAATCGTGAAGGTGGGCTGTGCATGTTCTGAGTCTTTCCAGCATTGACTTTTCATTCACTCGTGGCATGTCTATTTCTCAAACTCTCAGGCATGTGGAAGGGAGTGCATGAGTCTCTTTGAGTAGTCCTCAGTGTTATATTACAAAGCATCACTAATAAACTCTCGAGAGTAGAAGAAAGATTGTGTCTTGAAGCCTGTATGGATAAACTCTCCAGCACATAGAGCAGCCATCAGCTAAAGTGGCCATGTGTGACTTGGTATATGTTTTAAATGCCTGTTAAAACTGCTAAATGTTTAAATAGACATGTCTGCCTTTACTTGTCCTTTTGGTCTGCAGACATGCAAAGTTACCGTAGGAAACTTCTGCGTGAGTCTGCATACAGGCACGGGAGAGGTGAGCACACAACGAGGGGTGCATCTCTGGTTGCCTGACTCATGGTCTCACTGTTCTTGAACCAACGTGCGCCTGACTGGAGTCCTCTTTCTGGTTGCACTGCCCTGCTGTGGACTCACTCGTTTCAAGCATTTGGAAGCAATGTTAGTTATAGCTAGTTGTTAATCAATGACTTGGAAATGAGGGATAAATAAAATACTCTGTTTGAAGATTAGCAGACTTTGATGATAATTTAGATAACCTCAAAAAAAGTCTTGATTCACCAATTGGAATACATAAAATAAAACACTTAGCTTATTTAGCAGACTCCTAATAACACAGATAACCTTGAAAAACACCTGAAGCTGTTCGTACTGGAGGATCCCCCGAGACCATAAACTGCTGAAGGATATCATCACCTCTCCAGGGCTGTGCTTAGTTCTTTCCTACCCAGAACTGTGATTTGTAAGACGTTATTTTCTGGCCTTGAAGGAATATTGAAGCTGCTGGACTTGGTCCTATCTTTGGCATATATAAAAACCAGCTTCCACCATTTCTATTTTCTTACAGTGCTTCACAGGCATGTGTCCTGTGTTGATCTTGAATTAAGCAGCTTCCAGCAAAATTGTTCAGTCTCCAGGGAGTGTGACCTAGATCAGTGGTTTCTGAACTTTAGCATAGGTGGAACCACCTGGAGGGATACTTAAGACAAGATTGCTGCGTCCTGTTGCTAGAACTTCTGACTCAGGGATCCCGGGGTGTCTTCCAGTTTCCGGGTGATGCTGATGCCACTGATCTGGGATTACACATGGAAGAGCAGCGACCTAGACCACCCGCCCCACGCCCCCTGCACGCAGACACACACACTGGATTTGGATACCATCAGCAGCAAGGCCTGGTGAGGGCTGTGCAGACTATCATCCAGCAGCTGCCACAGCACGGTGCCATGCTGATTCTCTCCAACAGAATTTCCTCATAGCCCAACCTTAACACACAGCATAGGTATGGAGGAGCACCAAAGCATTAAAAAAAAAAAAGGCCAATTCTTTTTTATACAATTAAATTTCAAATTTTGAAGCAAAATAAAATACATGCCTTGGGTTTAGCTTTATTTGGGTTCAATTAAATTACGTTGATATAATAGAGGCAAAATTAGTATTCACTTACAGGCACCAATACTTCTCTTAACTAAATAAGTCTTACACTAGAATTGCTGACTTTAAATTGACTTATATTATTGTTTTAAATCATAGATAAATATCCCAAATTCAATATTTCTCTGAAGAAATATCTTTTTGAATTTTAAATGAAATAAAAACTCATATTGCTTGACCTGAATAGCCTTAATAAATCAACCACACACCCTGCGAAAATATGCGCAGACTCAGGAGCTAAGAGCTTGCATTACAGTATTGTGAAGTAATGCTAAAAACATATCAACTCCACCCATTTTACTCCTTCTTAGCTTCTGCCTTAGCTTACAGGTGGCTTGCCAGAAGAATAGGAACCAATTATCAAAAGATATTCGAAATAAGTCAGGATCTTGGAAAAATAGCTGGCACAGAGAATTATTCCAGCTTTGGTCCCTCTGAGAGATGCATGTCCACAGACAGAAATAACATGCACATATTGTTTTTCTTGTGTATTTTGACATTTTTCTTTTATAACATTATAGCAAAACTTTCAAATAACTATTACTTATAGTTCAATTAATAATGATCATTGTAATTAATATTTAAATTAGTTGGTTATTTTCTATAGTTAACGAAATCCATGATAACAAACAGAACATTTAACACTCACAAATTTTGCATTTAATTTCTGCTAGATTCTTTTATAAGTTCAAATTCTGAACATGTAATTTATATACTCATCATCTGTGGGTTTCAGGTTCTATTATTTTTTTACAAATTACTGACCGACCATACCACTGAATGCTTTAGTGCTTATTACTTTACTTTTGTTCTCCAGAAAATTAAAGTGAGGAAGGCAACACCCTAAGCTTCTTTCCACTTTTCAATTTCTGAGAAATCCACCACTTTATTGTCAGCCATCAGATGGAACTACTTGATACATGCAAAGCAAGTACAGAAAGAAAAGGACAGGCCCACACTTGGGAACATTTATTATACTCAGAGAGGACAGAGAGAGGGCAGCACCTCTAGATGACCATTGTGTTCCCATCATCTTCGATCAGAAGACAACATTCAGGCTGACAGCAGAGACGTGTCAGTAAGAGTGTTCTGCTCCACTCCAGGGCAGGGACACCAAGAAAGAAAGAGATCAGATGTTCCAGGAAGCTTCAACGCTTCAGGCCCACCAGAGTCACAACACAGGGCCTTACGAGTATTTGCAGATAGGAAAGAGGAGTTATTTTTCCATGAGAAAATGTTGAATTGTGAGAGAGGGGTCAGATGAGTGGAAAAGGCTAATATTTTTCCAATTTCAAAATTGGCAAAAGGATGAATTCCAGAAATGCTGGGCCAGTCAGTTCAACATTGATCACTGACAACAATTCAGAAGGAAATATTAACAGGCAGATGAGCAATTGAAAAGGAGCAGTGATCTCCAGGTCCAGCCCAGTTACTTTGACAACAAGCAACATGTTTTCTCTTTGTGTTTAGTCAACTTTCTTTGTTGGGTGCTAGTTACATAAAGATTAATGAAGAATGATCCTTGGATTTAAGGGGCATTCTCAATTGGTGTATCAAACAGCTTGGTGAACTCCCAGCTTCCCACTTCACCTGGCAGGTAGCTGTCCTTTTGATATTCCTGTGTACTAGATGGAGCCACAGTTCAACAGATCAGAGCTGCCTTAATAATCTGTTCAAAGACTGTTACTAATGAATTGGGTCAATCAAGAGGAAACCCTTAATGCCATGCTGTTAGGTCTTGTTCTTTATCATGTGTTAACTTCTATTCAGTGGTTTGGATGAAGGCATAAAAAACATGCTTATAAGATCTGCACATGCGGCCATACGCAAGAGATTGACGCTGGACCCCTTCCTTCCACCACATGCAAAAATCAACTCAAGATGGATTAAAGAGTTAAGTGTAAAACCTAAAACTATAAAAATCCTGGAAGATAACCTAGGAAATACCATTCTGGACATAGGACCTGGCAAAACTTTTATGATGAAGACTCCAAAAGCAATTGCAATGAAAACAAAATTTGATAAATCAGACCTAATTAAACTAAAGAGCTTCTGCACAGCAACAGAAAGTATCAACAGAGTAGACAGAAAACCTACAGAATGGGAGAGAATGTTTGCAAACTTTGCATCTGAGTAAGGTCTAATATCCAGAATCTATAAGGCACTTAAACAAATTTACAAGAAACAAACAACCCCATTAAAAGGTGGGCAAAGGGCATGAACATATGATTTTCAAAAGAAGATATGCATGCATCCAACAAGCATATGAAAAAATGCTCAGCATTACTCGTTATTAGGGGAATGCAAATCAAAACTACAATGAAATGCCATCTCACACCAGTCAGAATGACTATTATAAAAAGTCAAAAAATAAGAGACACTGATGAGATTGTGGAGAAAAGAGAACACATATACACTGCTGGTGAAACTAAATTAGTTTAGCCGTGATGGAAGGCTGTGTCATGATCCCTCAAAGAACTTGAAACAGAATTACCATCTGACCCAGCAATTGCATTATTGGGTATATGTCCAAAAGAATATAAATTACTCTACCATAAAGACACATGCATGCATATGTTCATTGCAGCATTATTTACAATAGCAAAGACATGGAATCAACCTAAATGCCCATCAGCAATAGATGGTATAGGCCAGGCGCAGTGGCTCACGCTTGTAATCCCAGCACTTTGGGAGGCCGAGGTGGGCGGATCACGAGGTCAGAGGATCGATACCACGGTGAAACCCCGTCTCTACTAAAAATACAAAAAAATTAGCCGGGCGTGGTGGCGGGCGCCTGTAGTCCCAGCTACTCGGAGAGGCTGAGGCAGGAGAATGGCGTGAACCCGGGAGGCAGAGCTTGCAGTGAGCCGAGATCGCGCCACTGCACTCCAGCCTGGGTGACAGAGCGAGACTCCGTCTCAAAAAAAAAAACAAACAAAAAACAAAAAAACAAAAAAATAGATGGTATAAAGAAAATGTGGTACTTATACACTATGGAAACTACAGAGCCATAAAAAAGTATGAGGTCGTGTCTTCGCAAAAACATGGATGAAGGTAGAGACCATTATCCCAAGCAAACTAATGCAGGAAGAGAAAAGCAAATACTTCATATTCTCACTTATATGTGGGAGCTAAACAAGGAGAACAAATGGACAGAAAGTGGGGAACAACAGACACCAGGCCTACTGGAGGTTAAGAGGAGGGAGAGGATAAGAAAAAATACCTTTTGAGTATTATAACCTGAGTGATAAAATAATCTGTACACCAAACCCCTGTGACATACAGTTTACCCGTATAACAAGCCTGCACATGTACCCTTGAATTTAAAATAAAAGTTACAATTAAAAATTAAAAAGATTTGCACGTGACACAAACTCAAAGGGATAGCTGATACAGAAGATGACAGAATGACCTTCAGAATGAATGAAAAAAAGAAGAGAGCTGCAGCCAAATACACAGGATTCAGCTGTGTAGAGTTATGTGGGGTCATGTAGAGTTAGGAGTTTCTAGGTATTTATGCATAGTTGTTCACACAATTGCCAGCAATCAGAGTTCCATACTGTATTAGGCCATTCCTGCCTTGCTATAAAGAAATACCTGAAACTGGGTAATTTATAAAGAAAAAGGGCTTAATTGGCTCACAGTTTTGCACAATTTGCTTTACAGGAAGCCCCATGCTGGCATCTGCTCAGCTTCTAGGGAGGCCTCAGAAAGCTTACAATCATGGTGGAAGGCAAAAGGGAAGCAGCATGTCACATGGCAAAAACAGAACAGGAGACAGAGATTGGCAGGGGGGCGGTGCCACAAAACTTTTAAATGACCAGATCTCACAAGAACTCACTCACTCTCATGAAGACAGCACCAAGCCTTGAGGGAGCCACTCTCAAGATCCAATCACCTCCCACCAGGCCCCACCTCCAGCTTGAGGATTACAATTCAACCTGAGATTTGGCTGGGGACAAATACCCAAACTGTATCACATACTTTTTCTAGACTAAAGCTCAAGAAACCTGAGAGTGCATTCATGGAAGCGTTAGCGGGTTAGTAGGGTATGGGACAGTGTCTGTCAGTGCTGAGCAGGGCTGGCTGCTCACATCTTGGGCAGTGTGACTTCTGTCTTCTGCATGCCCACAGAGAAAGCACCCAGTGGACGATGTGAGGATGGAATGGAGGCCCCCTAGGAGGAGCCCTGGATACAGGTGACCTCCACGGATAGGACTTGAACAAGTCTATGATGGGCACAAGTAGGTGCACTTCAATAGAATCAGATCATGACTTTGCTATAAGAATTGTGCATCTACAAACCACCCCTTCAGGTGATGAGCCACTCGTCATGAGGTAGATTCAAGCCAAGGCTGAAGTGCCCTGTGTCAGACACTGTAGTGTGACTCATGCACAAGATGGGAGAGGATTTCACCAGATGATCTTCCAGATCCTTCCAACTTAAGTTTTCCTCCTCCCATGGTTGGAAGGTGGCTGAGTGCTCAAGGTTCTTACCAGCACACACACACACACACACACACACACACACACTTTTGCTCAGAAGAGGGTCTGACTTGGAGGAGAGGAAAGATTCTGAGACTAGTTCCTAGCCTGCTCCTGTGGGTTCTTTAATCAATGCCTAACTCTTTCCAGAGACCAACCAGCAACACAGCTTCTTGTCTGGGGTGTTTTCCATTCACATTTGTTGCTGCCACTGCAGTAAAACCTGGTTGGGTATAACGAGCTCTCTGTCATGTTTTAATGAGGAGATTTTGGTTTCACTATGGCTTTTCCCCTTTGCTGCTTTTTGCTTCCTATGGCAGTGCTCTGGATGCTGAAGCAATGCTTGTCCCGTGTCCAGCTTCTGAATTAGGATAGCATGAGTTCTGAAAACCTGATGAAAATGTCTATGGACAATTAACAAAGGAACTTTATATTGTAATTGGTGATTTTTTTAATTGCTTCCACAAGAAAGGAACACCGATTTTTTGGGATAAAACAGAAATATACAATAAAGGAAAATATAACACATAAAAATTTGAAGATTAATTGAAGAAGACACAGAACTCATTCTCCTCTTTTTTTTAATAGTTTGAGATAACAGTTGTGAAACATTTTGAAAAGCATGAAGTGATAACACTCTGTTTTATTAAACATGGTATAATGTAGTAATTAGAGATAATAAAATAGTCATCATCCCACATTTTACCTCTGAGGAATAAACTTGCAAACCACATCAGAATTCTCAGTCTGTGTTTATCCTTTTTCAGAAGGGGAAATGATTAGCCAGAACAAATAGCTGAATGATTTGTTGGTGTTCTCATCTACTTAGAATTTCAAAGTGTGGCCTGGGTCCAAGTCTTTGCAGTTACTTGACTGAATCATTCAGTCATCCATACATCCATTCATTAATCTACTTATCACTTTTTATGTTACTCCTAAGATGTGCGTTTCTTGTTTGCATTTCTAGTTTCAATGGTGTGGATGACAGTCCACACATCCGGGGGCAATTGATCTTTAAACCTCACAGAGAAGCATTCAAAGAAAACAACAGCGAGCACCTCATTTTCAGAAGGACAAGAAGAAAATGGTGGCTCTCAGACACCAGGGTTGAGGGCATAGGGTGAGATATCCGAAGCTGTGGTGAGGGGTGTGAGTGCTTGTGTGAGGAGTGCCACAGATCATATTTCCACCCCTTGGCTCTTCACACTCTTTCCTCTGCCTGTAGAGCTGAAGGCGGAAGGAAAATTGGGCCTTTGTTGTTCTGCAAAGGGAAATGAGCTTCAGTGCTTTTGAGAGCATGTTCACTGTTGGGGATGAAAGCTGTACTCTCTTAAAATGCCAAGGAAACATCCCAAAGAAGATTCCAATTAGATGCATATCTTTTGCACGGATTTATTGGTACTGAGGGAGCATAACTAAATCCTAAACCAAACATAGTGGTGTGGAATGGACCTAAGCCAAGGAAAGGTAAGAAGATGGAAACATCCTTAATAAAGATCAGAAAATGTGCTCTTCATTCAAACCTGATTTGAGCAAACGTGTAAAACAATAGAAAGTAGCAGAGTTGAACACATTTTAATAGATCCATTTATGCAAAGGGTACATAATGGGGATACAACTGGAGTTCCTGGGGACCTGAGCACAGAAATAAGATATTTTGTAAAGAAAGTAACTCTTCTTGTTGATGCGTTATTAGACAGACTCAGGAGAACCTCCTTATAGCACAGAGCAGGAGAAGTTTTCAAACATCCTCTTGCACTTTGTTAATCTTATATGTTTTGTTATATGCAGCTTTTTTCTTTATTTCTGAGAATTTTTGACTATACCTTTGCTTTATTTTAAATGGGCAATTGTGAGCAATTAAATAAGCAATTCTGAGGTTCTCTGCACAATGCAGCTGTGAAAGTAACTTCATTTCAGTAAACCTCAGAACACATAAAAGTGAAATTCATTAGAAAAGATGCACATTTACTAATGTGTGTCAATACTGGGAGGGGTTAGATTTAGGGTAGTCTAAACCCTAGATGCCTCAAGTTGCCTTTTTTTTTTTTTTTTTAGGTAGAGTTTTGCTGTTCTTGCCCAGGCTGGAGTACAACGGCGTGATCTCGACTCACTGCAACCTCCGCCTCCCAGGTTCAAGTGATTTTCCTGCCTCAGCCTCCCTAGTAGCTGGGATTACAGATGCCCACCACCATGCCAGGCTAATTTTTTGTATTTTTAGCAGAGACAGGGTTTCACCATGTGGGCTAGGCTGGTCTTGCACTCCTGACCTCAGGTGATCCACCCACCTTGGCCTCCCAAAGTGCAGGTATTACAGGCGTGAGCCACCGCGCCTGGCCTGTTGTTACTTTTAAGCTAACCTTCCTGTCTTCTCCATCAGTGGTCAGTGTCCTGCGCCTGCAGCCCTGCCCCTCACACCTTTGCCTCTGCTCTGCCTCTCCAGGAGTGTTGTTCACCTGCATCTGTAGAAAGTCTCCCTCATCTCGGGTTTTAATTCAAATGTCACTTCTTCTACGAATTTATCTCCCCAACCCTGAGATGAAGCAATATCTCTGGGTGTTAAGAAAGAAGATTTATCTGGCCTTCTCCTACAGCTGGTATTACAGGGACATTCTATATTTCTCCATGGAGGAGGTGAAGTGTTCAGAGGCTGGACTATTTTCTGCTTATCTTTGTATCTTCAGAATCCCACCCCAGGCTCAGCATGCAGTAGTTATTGGAAAAGTCTCTGTGGATATGCAAGCTCCTGGGAAGGTTTGACTGCTGTAATTTCTGCAGCATATTCATTGTCCACCCAAGGGACACATCCATGGGCCTGCTCTCAGTGACTGTGACTTCTTCCACATCTAGGAACCTCTCTTCAACTCCTTCCTGTGCCCGGGTGCTGGGACTCTGACCCTGCTTGCCATCCTGTTGGGGTTCTCCAGCTGCCCATGGGTGAAATGCCCCTTTTGAACTCCAGGCCTCTGGCTATATGCCTTTTTCATAGCAATTTGTTGCTTTTCACTCTGGCCACTAAAGCTGACCCACGGGCTGGGAGGAGGAATGGTGCCTGTTCCTGATAAGGGGAGGCCAGGCCACTCAATGCCAAGTAAAAAAGTAAACAAGAATATTCTATTGCAGATTCGCATTATTCACTTAAGTAAATCAAAGCTGATTTAAATGGATGTTTTCAAGAACTTGGATGTTTTGTGGCCACTGGCAGCCACTGCAGACTTCATTTGGATGGCTCATTCTTCACAAAGTCCAGGAATGACCACTTACCAGAGATTGAAATCCATCAATTTTAAGTCTGTCAAGGAAATAATTTTGGGGCCAACATTCAGGCAATGACTACGAGGTATTAGGTATCATATACCTGAAATCGCCTTTCAATCCTCAAAACAACCCTTTGAGAGAAATACAGTTATAGGTATAGGTGCAGGAGTAGGCATAGGCGTAGACAGGCTTAGGCATAAACACAGGCATAGGCACGCCTATAGATACAGGTATTGGTGTAGGTGTAAGTATAGGTACAGATGTAGGAGTACACATAGGCATACACAAGCTTAGGCAGAGACACAGGCATAGGCATGCCTGTAGGTACAGGTTTAGGTATAGGTGTAGATGTAGATATAGCTGTAGGTGTAGGTATAGGTACAAAAGTAGGTATAGGATTGGTATAAGTATAGGTGTAGGTATATGTATAAGCATAGGTGTAGGTATAGGTAAAAGTATAAAAATAGGATAAGTGTAGGTATAGATATTGGTGTACATTTAGGTACACGTGTGGGTATAAATATATGTATACTTGGAGGTACAGGCATAGTAGGTATACATATAGGTGTCAGTATTGGTATAGATATAGGTACAGGAATAGGTAGAAGTGTCATTGTAGGTGTAGGTATAGGTGTAGATGTAGGTATAAGTATAGGTCTAGGAGTAGGTACAGGATTCATATAGGTATAGCATAGGTGTAGGTATAGGTGTTGATGTAAGTATAGACATAGGGAAAGGTGTAGGAGTACACATAGGTATAGATAGGCTTAGGCAGAGACACAAACATAGGCATGTGTACAGGTGTAGGCATACGTATACATATTGGTGCAGGTATAGGTATAGAAATAGGTTTATGTATAGTGTAGGTATAGATATATATATATAGGTGTAAGTATAGGTATAGACATAGTATAGTTGGAGGTAGATGTATAGGTGTAAGTATAAATATAGACATAAGTGTAGTTGGAGGTATATGTATAGGTATAGGTATAGGTATAGACAAAAGTGTCATTGGAGGTATAGGTATGGGTATAGGTATAGATGTAGGAGTATGTGTAGATGTCATTATAAGTGTAGGTGTACGTGTAGATACAGGTGTATTTGGGATAAGTGTAGGTGTAAATATAAATATAGTTATAGATACAGGTGTAGTATAGGTAGAGATATAGGTATAGGTGTAGATAGAAGAATAGGTGTAGGTATAGAATTACACATAGGATAGGGATAGGTATGGGTGTAGGTACCAGTAAAAAGCCCATTTGAAATGTTCTCAGAGAGTTAAAATACCTGCCTGGATTTACAACTCTCATAAGTAGAGCATCCCAAGAATGAACTCTACTAGCGACATTATCTCCAATTCAGGAAACCCACTTTGACGACGAAACCAGGATGAATGAGAAACTGCCATTAGTCTGAGATGGAAGTCAGCGTATTTTCCCATGCAAGTGGTCCAAGTTCATAGCAAAAACATAATTTCCCTCATTAGCATAAAAAGCACACTTCAATAATGGTTACAAATTAGTTCTTATAAGTAACCGATATACTCTGAGTAGCTGAAAATTAACTACCAGACTCTATTCTAGTTGCTACTTCCTGGGATATTCTCTAGTATCACCTGACATTGTTCCTTGACATTTGTTTTTGTTGTTTTCTTTTTATTTGTTGGCAATTTATGAAAGCTGTGGGTTGAATACTCTTAGTCAAGTAGTTTAATATAATAGAGGTTGAAATAGTCTAAAGGTGGAGTCATGCATTTTAGATGGCTTCTGGAAGAAAATGCTAGAGAAGTTATTTCTTTTTGACTTGTAACCATTGGTATAAATACTAGTGTTGGACAAACTCCTCATGAATTTTATAGTGAAAATTAATTGGCTAAAAGATCTTATATGATTTTGAAGTCAACCTTGTCTGCAGACTTGTCAGTAACCTTGTGTTCAGAATGAAAAATTACTGCTGTTCTGGGCTACATGGGTGCCCCAAACTAAAAATCTCACAAAATATCCAGCTTAAAACTCCTAATTAAACAATGAATGTTGTTTCTAATGGAAATATTTAGAATTTGGACGATTTATAATGTAACATTTCTAAATGACTCTTAATAATATTCATTTTTAATATCTCAAAGTGTTCTTTGCAGCCATGTAGGGCAATCCCTCCCGAGGAACAGGAAGATTAGGTATATGCCGTCTGCATTTAATTCTAAGACACATGTTGACATTTTTACATTTCTGAAGCTGGTGAGCCCAAGTTATAATCAATCCATACGTTTCATATTTATCATTTTTCCTGAAGAACTGGTATTAAAGTGAGTTTTATGGATTCCTTTTCTTAGTGAGTACAATTTAGGAGATCCAGATTTCATTTAAACTGCACATGTACCCTAGAACTTAGAGTATAATAAATATATATATTTTTGTTTAAAAAAAGAAAGAAAGATTGATTTACCTTTTTTTTTTGAGACAGTGTCTTGCTCTGTCTGCCAGGCTGGAGTGCAGTGGTGCAATCTCGGCTCACTGTAGCTTCCGCTTCCTGGGTTCAATAGATTCTCCTGCCTCAGCCTCCCGAGTAGCTGGGACTACAGGTGCACACCACTATGCCTGGCTATTTTTCTTTTTTTGTGTGTATTTTTAGTAGAGATAGGGTTTCACCATGTTGGCAAGGCTGGTCTTGAACTCCTGACCTCAAGTGATCCACCCACCTTGACCTCCCAAAGTGCTGGAATTACAGGCATAAGCCCATGTACCCAGCCAGATTTACTTTGACTGCCATTAAATGAGTAGATATTATGAGAAAGCTATGTAGTTTCTGTGTAGAGAAATGACAGAAGATAGGGGTGAAATTTCAGGCAACGCTAGTATTTTTTTGAAACTTGAGTGTTCATAGTTGTTTGTTTTGGTTCTTTAATTTAAAATTTGTTGAAGCGAATATTATCATAATACCATTTTTGTTTTTGTTTTTCCTTCTCCAACTTTCCATAGGTCACACCAAACCCAATGTAGTGGTTGACCTACAGTAGCTGCTCGGTGACTGTTTGTTGATTAGTCAATGATAGACTTGTAAATCAGAGATCCCCAGATGGTTGCTTCTGCCTAGCAACAGTGCCAAATCCTTAGGCCAGATGAGATAATGTATTTGAAAGCATTGTAAACTCAAAAGCGCTCTAATAATACAAGTTATTACAAATAGTGGAAGCAAACGGAGCAAAGCCAGACAAAACAGTAAGAGAAATGGGGGCTCGGAGACTCCCAAGCGTTTTGAGGGTTATAGGCCCAGTTGCAAATCAATATAAGCTGAGGAAATATATGCCAACTTAATAATGGGATGGGGATATTACAGAGTGGCAGAAGTTAGTAAGAATCATCCCCCGATAAAGAGGAGACTCTTGGAATAGACATCCATTCTCTTAACCCAGGAAGGCCTCAGGAGGGTCCTGGGGCTGGAATTTTAACAGGAATCCTCAAACAAAATTGGAATCCTCTGGGATCCTAGAATTATTCTATTTGGAATGCCTTAATATTGGCAATAACATAGTCTAAAAGATTTCCCTTAGGGTGAAACTGTCCCATTTGTGAAATGTCTCAGTTACTTAAGCAGTCATTCCCATCGTGTCCAGCTGCATGAAAACAAATGCATGTTGCAGTTCCTTTGTGAATTGCAGCTTCTTGATCAGCCAATAGCTTTTCCTCAAGTAAGTCTCCAGCAAGTCTCCCATCCACCAATGCTTTCATATTTCCCAGGTCTCTTATCTTATATCTCTAGGTAGGGGTGTCCAATCTTTTGGCTTTCCTGGGCCACACTGGAAGAAGAATAATTGTCTTGGGCCACATATAAAATACACTAACACTAATGATAGCTGATGAGTTGAAAAAAAATCCCCCCCAAATCTCATAATGTTTAAAGAAGGTTAACAAATTTGAGTTGAGCAGCATTCAAAGTTGTTCGGGACCACGTATGGCCCGCGGGCTGCACGTCGGACAAGCTTGCTCCAGAGTGTGATCACAGTGGCTTCGTGAACCCTGACTTGACTCTCATAGAACAGATCCTTAATATTTTTCTTGCATATTTGTTTCTTTTTGTTTCATTGCTAATCTGATAACAACATGATGGATTGCTCAAGACCTTGAATATACTTCCAGAGAAAATTCAGACTTTGAGCTGGAGGTTATCCCTGATCTGAAGATAGGCTTCAAGAGTTGTTCATCAAGAGGAGTGAATCACAGGCAAGGAGTTTACCACATCAGACAAGATGTGATTTCTACTAAATATACTCTTGGTTGAGTCTTGGCAGGAAAGCTTTTGGATGGTCTATACATTTGTAACTTAATTTAACACAGTGATTATTCTTATGTATTTATGTTAAAGCTTTCCTGTGTGCCTCTAAATTAATGCATGTTTTATGTTTTTCTGAATACTTTGATTTAAATGAGAAAATCCAGGCACCCAACTCTCACTAATAGACACAAAAAGATATGGCTTCCACTTTTTTGTCTCTGTCTTTTCTATTCACAAGACAAGGAAAATACTGTTTCCTTTTATGTAATTGTTGAAACTGTCACCAACTATTGTTGATTCTCGCATTCTGATTTCTTCCAGATTGTCTCTCTCTGCTGCTACTACAATAAACTGAAGTCAGGTGCTCATTACCTCTTGTTTGGTTGTCCCTGGAATAAGGACAGAATTGCCCCACAGGGAAGAGGAGGATTTAATCATAGTATAAACTAATGACAAAGACCTGACCTACTTTCTTTCTCTATCTCTCCCCCCATTCTTCCCTCCCTCTCTTCATCCTTCCCCTCCTTCTTTCCTTCAGTAGAAATATATTGAGGAGATACCATTATGTTCAAGTCATTGGGAGTTCACAGAAATAAACAATAAAATCCTCATTCTCAAATGAGGTGATTATAAGACACTGTCACAAATGTTATGGCAGAGAAAGGGGAAGCAGTCGCATGGAATGGGTGCTGGGGCCTTTACAGAGTCTTCCCGGAGAAGGGTTGGCCATTTAGGCTGAGTGTCAGAAGATGAGCAGCTGGTGAACAATGAAGGAGAAGGAATCTGCTCCAAGTCCTGGGAGTGACAAAAACACAGAACATTTCAGAAGAGATATGAAACATTTGGGGAAACATGTGCCTTTCAGCATGACTTGAGAATTGAAATCCAGAGGAGGAGATAGAATAGGGGGCTGCAGAGGGATGCAGGCGTGAGATCTTGGTGGACCTTCTATGCCATGCTGATGAGCTTAGATTTCTTCCTAAGTAAAATGACAAACAATGGAGAGACTTATAACAAGGAGAGATATGGATAGATTATTCTTTGCTTGTTTATTTATCCCTCTAACATGTAGGTTTCTAAAGAGCAAGGACCTCGTTTTGCTTCTAGAATCAAGGAGAATGCTGGGTATGTAGTAGGTACATGAGAAATAGAAGCTGAACAAATGAATGGACATGCATTTTTTTAAAGCCTCAAGTGGAAAGAACCACTATAGTCACATCCTTTTGTTGATTCTGGAAAACAATGCTAGTAATCGTATTTGGAGAGCCACAGTGAAATCTTAATTATGTAAGAATGAACCTAAACTTGGTAACTTATGCAGATGTACACTGAAGTTGTAGAATATTTAATATGGATGTGGTCTTCTTTAGTCACTGAAGGCACCTTCCTGTGACATTTTGGATGGCTCCTGGAATAAATTTCTACCACTGAGGAAACTTGCTGGTGAGGCAAAAGTCTCTGTCTCCACAGAGAAGAAGGTAAGGTATGGAAAGTGGACAATGGTTGTGAAAACTAGTGCAATATATAGTTGTTCCTGTGACTTCCTCAAGTTGTGTTATATGCAATGCAAAAGGAGAGTTAAGCCCTCCGGCTGCCTCAGCTAGCCTCACGTCAGTGCACTGTAATAGTTTCCTAAGACGTCTTTCTAGTTCTCATCTCCACTCCCACACTTCTGGTCCAACCAACCTGCATTCTATCAGACTAATGCTCCCCAAGCACCCATTTCATCATGACATTTCCTGGGTCAAACAGTTACAACCTAGACAGCATTCATCTAAGAAATATTTATGATTTGGCAGTCTGGGCTGCTGAGCTACAGCAAAGCAAATCTGAATCAGCCATATGCGTTGTCCTCAGGATGCTCAGAGTCTAGCCAGATGTGAGGGGCAGGGGAGCATAATGGTTTGGGACCTAGGATCCTTCTCTGGGCAGAACTGAGCTGTGGTCCTCACTGGAGATGCACACTTGGACACATGGTTGCGTCTTGTGGTGCTCCATTTTTCTGATCTGACAGATAAAAATTGTGATTGCCTACCATAGAGTAGTTACGAGGATTACATGCAAGAAGTCAAACAAGGAACAAGCTACCAAGAGTTCAATAGATATCAGCAGTGGTCACGATTCTGTATATATCCAGATGATCTCTCGTTTCACTTAGGACATTGTTTGTTCTGGCTTTTAATTATCTTGCCAACTTTTTGTGACTCTTCCAACAAGTCTCATTCCTACTTCAGGTAGCCACTCCAACCTAACTGCTTACTTTCTTTCGCATTTCAGCCAAAAGAAGGGAGTTGTGCATCTACTTAGAATAAGAGAAAACGGTTTCCAGATGGCTAATGAATTGGTTAGGTTTCTCTGTCACAGGGCAACAAGTCTTACTTCCTCAAATGCTAGTTCTAAGGACTACTGTGAAATCTTACTATTGAGATTCAACTAGATCTAATTCCATCTCATTATTGTGGAGATACAATGCAGAGAACAATACATGAATAAATACAACTGGATTCTGCTCTACTGAGTACGTTACTGTCATGGCTGAATATTCCAACACATGTTTACTTTAATTCTCACATCATCCTGTAGAGTATGGGTTATCTTATAAAATTTTTTGAAAAGACAACTGAAATGCATGGAAAAGAAATAATTAGTCACTCAATTAGCAAGTGCCAGAGTCACATTTTACATCCTCACTTCAAAATTCAAAGTCTGTCTCTTGTACTGTCCTAACTCTCGTAAGAGCATAAGATTGTTTTTCAGTAGTTCCTTGGGTCAGTGTAGAACATTGGTTCATTCAAAATTGGCGAACATCTTTTTGGGATTGGAGTGATGAGACAAACCTTCTCTAGAGTGACTAATTGCCAGTCTGGGAGGATGGCCTGCCCATTCTGAAGAGCCCTGACAAGCAGAGTTAACAAGTATTGCTCACAAAGTCATTTTAAGTAGAACCAGTCTGCTAGTTATTAAGTGTCTGGAAGCTATTTCCCAGTATTAAGTAGCCAGGATTTGCTGCTAATAGAGTCAGAGTCAGCATTACACCCACTCCTCGTAAATGACTTACTTAGAAAGAGTCAAGACATGTTGTGACTTGGCTGTCTTCTCTTCTTTGGAGATAAGGTAAAAGTTCCTAGTAACAAAACATGCAAACAAACATATTACAATCATTTAACATGTGTTACAAGTAAATAATTGGAGAACACACGTTTGCCTTCTTTTCTTTGCCTTTTACTATTTCCTTTGAACTAATGCATTCCCTCAGCTGCCAAACATATGTTTTTCGGGTGATGGAGTCATTGTAAGGAGCAGGCCCAGCACGATTCTCTACCATTTCCACGCCCAATGCTTTAGCGCTAAGTAGATGAGATGACGTTTAGAAGTGGTCCATGTGTAACAAAAGCCCTCTTGTGTTGTAGTAATTGATGCAGTTCAAAAAATTATTGTTTGTTCATTACTATAGCACAAAAATGAAATGCACCTTTCCCAGACAGGCCCATAATATACTCAACAAGTGGCAGATCCTTTGCTTCCCTAAAGGTCAGAATATTGCTATTTTTGGGTCAGGCCGCCCATCAAAAGCAGAATTGCATGGTGGATATATGCTTGCCTTCTAGAACTGGACAGTTGAAGCCTGGTTCCATCACTACCTGATTGTACTCTATGGAAAGTAACTTAGTCTTTCTGTGTCTCAATTTCATCATGGAATATACCTCTGAGGGTGTTTGAAGGGATACCTGGAATTAATTGGGTAAATCCTGAGACTAGTGCCTGACCCACATAAGCATTATAGGAGGACCATCATCACCCTCATAGCAAAGATGACTCTCATAATGGCCCTCGTGATGGTGATAATCGAATTATATAGAAACCCTTAGGGAAAAAGAAAAATTAGAGGTGCATTAATGACTGTTCTAGCCCAGCTAACACAAAGTGACAAATTTTTTGTTTTGTTTTGTTTTTGACACTGAGTCTCACTCTGTTGCCCAGGCTGGAGTGCAGTGGTGTGATCTCTGCTCACTGCAACCTTCGCCCTCTGGGTTCAAGCAATTCTCCTGCCTCAGCCTCCTGAGTAGCTGGGATTACAGGTGCCCACTACCATGCCCAGCTAATGTTTGCATTTTTAGTAGAGACGGGGTTTCACCATGTTGGCCAGGCTGATCTCGAACTCCTGACCTCATGTGACCCCCCCCCACCTCTGCCTCCCAGATGGCTGGGATTACAGGTGTGAGCCACCGTGCCCAGTCCCATGAGCCTTTTTCTACTCAGGGGATTAAATATTTAAAGTAGAATTGCTTTTGTCTTGCTTATCTCTTCCGTGCCACCTCTATTTCTTTAGGGTAAGCATCCATTCTTCAGAGACTTCCTCTTCATTTAAAAACAATGGATGTTTTAGATTTACAGAAAAATTGTGAAGGTAGTACACAGAGTTGCCAAACCAGTGTTCTCTATTATCAGCGTCTTAGGTTAAAATTAATGAACCACTACTGATACATCATTATTAAGTACAGCGCATACCTTATCAAGAATGCCTTTGTTGTTTGCTTAATTTCCTTTTTATATTCCAGGATTCCATCCTGAATACATTACATCTAATAGTCTTGTCTCTTTAGTTGCCTCTTGGCTGTGACAGTTTCTCAGGCATATCTTGTTCTCAATAGCCTGACTAGTTTTGAGAAGTTTTAGTCAGGTATTTGGTTGAATTTCCTTTACAAGTGAAATGTATCTGATTTTTTTTTTTCACGATTAGATTGAGGTTATGGAACTTGGGAAGAAAAGCCATGGAGATAAAGTTCTATTTTCATCATATCTCATGCAGGGGCCATGCTACCAACGTGACTTGTCACTGCTGGTGTTGACCTTGATCTTCTGGCTGAGGAAATGTTTCTTAGGTTTCTCCAGTGTGAAGTTACTCTTTTCCCCCTTTCTTCTTACTGCACTCTCTGGAAGGAAGTCACTACATAAAGCCCACACTTACGGAGGGAGTGTCATATCTTAGAGGTGGAGCATATGCATAGATTATTTGGAATTCCTCTGCACGGAAGACTTCTACACTCTGCCCCCATTTACTTATTCATCAGTCATCGATAGGGACTCACTGATACTTACTTTATACTCTGGATTAGAATCTGATAGTACTAGGTTTGTTGCTTAGATTCTTCCAGCTCAGGGCACAGGGAGTCCTTTTGGTTGGTTTCTATACCTCTTTGACATATCCTATCATTGTGGTTTTTGTTTGTTTGCTCATTTGATTGCTTGTTTTTGAGAAATTCATTTTTTTTGTTCTGGCTATATAGGATACTCTAAGCACATCTTGCATATCTCTAGCTCCAGTCATAGAATCAGCCCTTTCTCCAAAGTTTCCCTTATAGAGACTTAGAAACCAAGATTTGGGGTATCATTGCTTCTTGGCCTTCTCAGTTGACATAGCAAAACCTATAGTGTATTTTAACCCCCACATGAAACATCAAATATCTGTAGGTATTTTTATACATAACCATCTGCTTCTATTTATACCGCATGTTTGTACTGGTATCTTCAACTCTACCCCATTACCTCGTGAATAATTCCCATATCCTCCCCTTGCTCATCTGCAATTTTCCAGTCCAATCATGAGAAACCTGACTGCCAACCCCTGCCATCCACTTACCGAATTTTTCAATTCCAGTATCTGTGTATGGCAATAACAGTTTTGTTAACCTGTGGCCTCAGGTAAAATAATTTTATCAACTACACAGTACGGAGCTATGTCCAATTTATTGTGCCTTTTTCTTACAAACTCTGCTAATATCCAAAGATGCTTAGGATAGAAATTTTTTTCCCTATCTGTTTCAGGGAGATTGTTTCATACATTTGTAATACAGTTAAATTGCTTTAACACATCATGCATTCCATTCAAGGATTTTTTTGACTTCCTAAAATTTTTAAAAATAATTTGCAAGCATTGAGCTTCACTGTTTGTGCTGTAAATTTCTGTGGGTTTTGACAAAGGAATAATATCTTTTATCCACCATTATTGCATCATACACAATAGTTCCACACCCTAAAATATACCCTGTGCATCATTTATTCAACTTTTCTCTTATTCCTTCAAGCACCTGGCAACCACTGACCTCTTCACTCTTTCTCTAATTTGGCTTTTTCTAGAATGTCATGTAATTAGATTCATCCAGTATGTTTCTTGTTCAGTTGGCAAGATTCATCTTTGTCTTTTCTTTCTTTTATTGATGAATAAATTCAGTTGTATGGATGTACTAGTTTGTTACCCATTTATCTATGGAAGGACAGCTTGGCTGCTTCTAGTTTTGAGTGATTTTGAATAAAGCTACTCCATTCATTTGTAAGTTTTTGTGTGCATAAATTTTAAAGTCAGCTGGGTCAATGCCTAAGAGCAAGATTGCTGGTTTGCATGTTATGACTGTACTTAGCTTTGTAAGAAATTGCTGTACTGTTTTCCAAAGTGGCTGTGCCATTAGCTTTCCCCATAATAGGAAAGGAGAATTCCTCTTCTGTGCATCCTCAGCAGCAATTAGGATTGACAGTTTTGTTTTGTTTTGGCCATTCTAATAGTTGTGTATAGTATCCAATTCCCTAATGACAAATGATGTTGAACATCTTTTCCTTTGCTTATTTGCTATATGCATATGTTTTTGGTGAGGTGTCTGTTCGGGTCATTTGCACATTTTTAATTAGGTTGTCTTATCATTGAGTCTCAAAATTCTGTGATTTGTGAATTTTTTTTTCCACTGTGTGGCTGTAATTTTCATTATCTTATGATTATCTTTCACAGAGTACACATTTTTCATTTGAATACACTCCACTTTAATGTTTATCTTTCATGGATTATGCTTTTAGCATTTTATCTGAAAGCTCATCACCAAACCAAAAGTAATGTAAAATTTCTCCTATGATTTGTCTACAAGTGTTAGAATTTTGATATACATTTAGGGCAAAAATGCATTTTAGTTAATTCTGGGGAAAAATGAGAGACCTTTGTCCAGGCTCATTTTTTTTAAATATGTATCTCTCCAAATATCCCAGTGCCTTTTCTTGAAAAGACTACTCTTTTTCATGGTATTGTGTTTATTTTACATAAATCAGTTTACCATATTTATATAAGCCTATTTCTTACTTCTTTATTCTGTTCCCTTGATCTATGTGCCTATTTTCACCATTGCTACACTATCTCATTGACTAGTTTTATAGTAAGAGTTGAAATCCGGTCATGTGAGCCTTCCAACTTTCTTCTTTTTCGGTGTTGTGTTAACTATTCTAGGTCTTTTGCCTGTCCATGCAAACTTGAGAATATATTTGTCATTGTCTACAAATTGCCTTCCTGGGATTCTGGTTGGAATTATGCCAAAACTGTAGAGCAAGTTGAGAAGAATTAACAATTTGATATTAAGTCTCCAACTTATGAACGTAGAATATCTTCCCATTTCTTGAAATCTTCGATTTCTCTCATCAGAGATTTTGTATTCCACCTAAAGATCCTATATATATTTTGTAAAACTTATACTTTTTAAAATTTTTTGGTGTTATGGAAAATGTTACTATTTCTAAAAAATTTAAATTCCATGGCCAGGCGCGGTGGCTCACGCTTATAATCCCAGCACTTTGGGAGGCCAAGGCGGGCGGATCACGAGGTCAGGAGGTCGAGACCACAGTGAAACCCCGTCTCTACTAAAAATACAAAAAATTGGCCGGGCGTGGTGGCGGGCGCCTGTAGTCCCAGCTACTCAGAGAGGCTAAGGCAGGAGAATGGCGTGAACCCGGTAGGCGGAGCTTGCAGTGAACCGAGATTGTGCCACTGCACTCCAGCCTGGGCGACAGAGTGAGACTCCATCTCAAAAAAAAAAAAAAAAAAAATTTAAATTGCAATTGTTTTTTGGAAATGAGCAACTGAGTTTTATATATTAGCTGTTTATCCTGAAACCTTGCTATTTGTTCACTTACTAGTTCCAAAAGGTTTTCTTCATCAATTCTTTGAGATTTTCCATGTAGAAAAAAATCACATAATCTGAAAATAATGGCAAATTTACTTTTTTCTTTCCAATTTCTATACCTTATTTTCTTTTCTTGTTTTAATGCATTAGCCAGGACTTCCAGTGAGTTGTAGAGGGGGAATGGGAGATTGCATCTTTGCCTTATTCACAATCTTATGGCAACAGCATCCAGTTTCTCACAAAGTATGATGTTAGCTATAGGTTGTCTGTAGAAATTCTTTACCAAATTAGGCAAGTTCCACTTTATTCTTGCTTTATGGAGAGTATTTATCATGAATGATTGTTGTCTTTTGTCCAATCACTTATCTTTACAACTAATATGGTTAGAACACTTTTTTTGTTTGTTGCTGTGGTTGATTAAATTGATTAGTACTTTAATGTTAAATTAGCCTTGCATAACTAAACCCCACTGTGTTGTGAGTATGATTTTTTAATACAGTGTTGGATTTGATTTGCTAGTATTTGTTGAGAATTTTTATGCCTATGTTCGGGAAAGACATTGTCTGTAGTTCTTTCCTGTAACATTTATTTGGTTTGTTATTAGGATTATCTTGGCCTCAGAGAATGATGTTAGAAAGTATTCCATCAGCTTCCATTTTCTAGAAGAAATTGTAGAAAAGTAGTTCTGTTTTTTCCCTAAATTTTTTGTAGAATTTGTCTATAAATAAACATTTGGGTGCTTTCTTTAGGTGCAGCCTAACATCTGCCTCTCTTTGTGTGAGGTTTGATATTTTTGTCTTTCAAGTCACTGGTCTATTTAATCTCAGTTATCAAATTTGTGGGCATTGAATTCGTCATAGTAACCTTTAATTGCCCTTTTAATGTCTGTAAGATCAGTAGTAATGATGTCTCTTTCATTACTGATATTGGCAATTTGTATCTTCTCTCTTTACTTCTTTCTTAGTCTGTCTATAGTTTATGAATTTATTGATATTTTTAAAGAATCAAATTTGGTCTCATTGATTTTTCTCTATTGTTTCCTAGTTCATTTTTATTCATTTTTTTTCTAATTTCTATTACTTATGTCTTTTGCGTGCTTTAGACTGACTCTTATGTCTTTTCCTATGGTGGAAGTTTATATTGTCAATTTTATTTGATGTCTTTTTTCTTCACTAACAAGTACATTTGATGCTATAAATTGCCTCCTTAGCAGTAATTTTGCCATATCTACAATTATGGTTAAGTTCTACTGTCATTTTAATTTGATTCAAAATAATTTTTAATTTACCTTGAGACTTCATTTTGACCCATGTGCGATTACAGGAATGTTTTTAAATTTCAAAATATTAGAGAATTTCCTAGCTATCTTTCTGTCATCAATTTATGGTTTAACCCCATTGTTGCCTGAGAACATACTTTGTATGATTTCTACTTTTTAAATTGTCAAGACACATTTTAGGACTCAAAACGTGCTCTATCTTGGTGAATATTACATGTGAGCTTAAGAAGAATATTTTTGGGCCAGGTGCAGTGGCTCACGCCTGTTATCCCAACATTTTGGGAGGCCAAGGGGGGTGGATCACCTGAGGTCAGAAGTTTGAGACCAGCCTGGCCAATATGGTGAACCCCCATTTCTACTGAAAATACAAAAAGGTAGCCAGGCATGGTGGCACATGCCTGTAGTCCCAGCTACTCAGGGGGCTGAGGCATGAGAGTCGCTTGAACTCAGGAGGCAGAGGTTGTCGTGAGCTGAGATTGTGCCATTGCGTTCCAGCCTGGGTGACAGAGTGAGACTCTATCTCAAAAAAAAAAAAAAAAGAAGAAGAAGAATGTTTTCTGCCATTGTTGTCTGAAGTAGTCTACAACTGTCTGTTACACTCAGGCCAACTGTCTCCCTAAGCCTGCTAGAGCTCTCAGTTTCTAACAGATGGTTGGCTTCTCAAACCATGATCATTTATTTGTTGATTTCTCCTACACATACCATCAGTTTTTGCCTCAAATATTTTCGCACTTTAGGTTAGGTGCATAGTCATTTAGAGTTGTTGTGTTAATATATTCTTTAGGGAGGACAGCATTCTGGAAATTCTAAAGATTTCCCTGCCATATTCTCACTCCTGGTTATTTAGTCAAACATTCCTCTAGGTACCGTTGAGAAAGGTCTTTGCAGATGTAATTAGGATTACATCCTTTAAAATAGAAAGATTATCCTAAATTTTCCAGTGTGCCTAAGCTTACCACACAAGTCCTAAAATGCAGAGAACTTTCTCTGGCTTGGAGGCAGAAGAGAAATGTGGCAGAAGTAGCCATTGGAGAGATTCCAGCATATATGTGTGATGGACCCATGCTAGCTCTTATGTAACAGGTGCCATGAGTATGAATGTGGGCTGTCCCTGGAAGGCGAGAACAATTTCCTCTGGCAGCTAACAAGGGAAAGGTGCCTGCAACATGGAACTGACAAAGACTCTCTCCTTTGACCAAAACTTTACTCAACCTCATGAGTCCTTGTTGAATAGGTCCAAACTTGCGCTTCTTTCCCTGTCCTTGTAGAATGCAGTTTGAATAAGAATCCTTCAAGGACACCCCCAACCCTTGGTACCTGACCACGCTCCCTATCTATCTTACCACACTGCCTTCAGCAATAATCCTACCAAGTCAGCTTAACCAAGACCCCCTTAGGCTGGAAGCATAAGAGAAGCATCCAGCTTCTTTAGTAATTTTCCATTTACTGAGCCCACCCTGCTCCTTCATCATAAACCCCTACTTGTCCTTGCTGAAGTTGGCTCCAATCACTCTCTTGTACTGCAAGACCCTGTTGCAGTGGTCCCTATACCCATCTCCATGGCTCCCCTTGGATAATGTCTGCTTTATCATCTTTAACGGTGTCGTGATTGTTTTCCTTTAGCAGAACTGAAATCCACCAACAACCTGAGTCAGCTTAGAAACTGATTCTTCTCCAGAGCCTCCAGAAAATAACACAGTCTGTTCAACACCAGGAGTTCTGTCTTCTGAGACCCAGAGCAGATAAATCAGCTCCCTGCTCTTCCAAAAAACAGAAGCTAAGTCATTGCAATTGTGGCAAACACTACAAAGGAAAGCCAGGATAGTTTGTAATAGACGAGAATGGCAGGACCTGAATAGGAGTGGTCAGCGGGGCCTCTCTGAGCCCTGGAAGGCAAGAGGGAGCCTCTGTGCAATAAGCAGGAGTAAGGATGAGCAAAAACTGAGGAAAGACAGAGTCTAGTGTGCTCAAGGAGGCAGGAGACTCCAAGGGTGGCTGGAGCGGGGAAGAAGGGTGGACAGAGGCAAGTCAAGGAGTCCAGCGGTTATGTGGGCAGATTGTTAATCCAGAAGATTCCATTAGATCTAATTTTCTCCCGAGTCTGCTCCTGTCCATTACTAAAAAAACAACATGGCACAGGAGCTCAATGAGGAACATTGCCCATATTGATGGCATTTATACTCTCTCCTTTAGAAGTGGTTTTGTAGGAGCGTGGAAATGCTCCAGTTCCCAGGGAATAAGCCTCATCTCAGTGCCTGAGCCAGAGTCTGTGATCCCAGCTCCCTGGAGAAGCTCCCTGTGGTCTCATTCCCTTGATCGCTGCAGGCTGGTATTTACACCCAGGGTCACTGCCTGTGTCTTTGCTTGCCTGAGTGAGTTGTCAAGTGTGTGGGAAGAATTCAGCTTCAATACGAATACTGGACTCAATAGAAGCATCTCTGCAGGAGGAAACGGGAAGCCTGTTGTAATCGAGAATAGAAAGGAAGCTGTTTCTCCCTTCTCCCTTCCATTTCACAGACCTACGGGCCTGGATGGGAAGGTGCCAATGAGAGTTTGATCCTGGAATCACTTGCTCGTCACCAGTCAGATGGTAGAAAATGTGAGATGATGCTTCCCTTTGGTTCCCCTCCCCATTTGACAGGGCACTGGCTTCGATATCGTTTCACCTCACTTATGATATTATTCCAGGCTTGGAGGCTGCAGGGTGAGCTTGGAGTGACTGGAGGCTGCCTGTGGCCGTGTTCACACTCTCTGCCTCTGTGACTGGACCCATGAAGCGCTCCTGGGTGCCAGGAAAAGCCCCGCTCTACCCAGCTGACAACTTGGAGAATGAGGCAGAGAGGAAAAAGGCTTCCTTGAGGACGGGACGACCTGAGAGAGATCCCAGAAAAGCAAAGGAGTCCATATCCAGCTTCATCGTGGTGACTTTCACCCCAAACTCAAGTTACATCGCTTTCTCTTTCTCCTTGGGAAAGAGCCAGTGAGGAAGAAGAGGTGAGAGGAGACTAGAAACGTTCTTGTGGGACTGGGGCATGTAGAAGAAGGCTCTCCACCAGAGGAGGGGGGAACAAGTGCTGACTGTTCTTTTGTGGATGCCAATATCCCATTTTTTCACTCAGCCCTGTCCATCTCTCATGCTCTAGCTTTGACCTCAGGATTCAACAGTTCCACAGGTCCCTGGTGGTGCAGCTTCAGCTGCCTGACTTGCAGTCCTTCCCATATTCCTGCTGGTTTGGCTATTTTAACAGTTTTGGGTATTTTGCTTCTCCACACATCAACACCAGGGTGGGTGAGCGTTGCTGAGAAATTACATGCAGTCACACCCTTGGGCCAGTGCGTGATTCTGGATTTAGTCTGTTACATCCTCAAAACTGGCTTCTTCTTTGTATATCCTTTATCACTGCCCTCTCCCATCAGTCCAGCAACTGTTCCCAAGAGTTGCAAGTCCGTTAGCCCCTGCTGACCTTCAGAAGTGACCCATCTTATTCCATGGAGAATGCAGGGGTGCCCAGGCGGGAAGCTTTTGGAGTGCTGGACCTTCCTGTGACTGACTGTCCTTCGAACTTTCCCCACTGCCTTCCCCCCACTTACTCTCGCTGTCCCGTGGAGCCCTGCCCTTCCTGATCATGAATTTGCTTCTTTCTCATTTATTCAAATGGCTCTTCTCCATTGCTTTCTTCCCAATGGAAACACACATCTCTATTCAGAATAACTAACTTATGAAAACACCCCAAACCGTCTCTTGGGTGATAGCTATTTTTCAGATATGATTTGAGAGTTCTCCCTCTTTTCATGGTTGCTTTTTCAGAAATACGGGGCTATATTAGTTGTCCGTGATTCCTCAACTTTGGTTCATTTCACCTGTAGTTAACAGTTTGTTTCATACCCTGCACTCTACCGAGACACCACCCAACAAGGTCCGCAGTGAGTACAGTGAGCCAGCCAGCAAAGATGGAACAGCCAACCTCTTCTATGTTTGCTGACATCATTATATAGTGAACACTGCTGACTGTAAAACATCTTTCTGCTACAATTTCTGGGGTGTGTGTGTGTGTGTGTGTGTGTTTCTCTCTAGGTTTTAGCTACTTCTCTACTGTCTTCTCAATTCTATTCTCAATTTCTCTTACCCACCTTATGTTTCAAATGTTGGTGTTTCAGTCCCTTTCCTAAATGCTCTTCTCGTATCTCACCCTGTCCTGGGACAATTTAACATGTTTTGCTCAATCTGACACATCTAGTCTCATCTCCCTCAATTCTGCTTTACTTATTTTTCTTTGCCTGTACTCAGTCTTCCAATCTCTAAATTTATGTACCTAATTAGCTACTAGGCATGTCTGCCAGTGTATCTTCAGGCTGGACATTGATTGATCACAGTCTTTTACATGACATTATGGACCCTTTGTGGACAGGGCACTGCTGTACACTACGTTTCCTTTTTGAGAGAAAAGCCTGTGTGTGTGGGTCACCACACTCCCAGAGCAGCACTTGCATTCTGCTTCACTGTGCCTTTCTTTACGCAGCCCATTCTGCCGCAGGTAGTGGGCCAATGTCCTTGCAGCTGCTTAGTAAGCCACCGTTGCCACCTTTGAAGATACCCTCACTGTACAGCTCACAATGCTTACTCAACATCCTGTGCATGTGAGTCACTATAAGTCAGGGGCTTCTACTGTGAGAGATGGACCGCTTTGCTCTGTGTCATACCTGAAATCTAACCCTATCCAGCTGACAATCCCTCACTGCATTTGAAGCCTAGCTCCTGAAATTTACTGAAGAGTTCCACTTGCTAATTTTGATAGACTGGGAAATGGATGAAGCAAGGTCAGCAATAAGCTTTGATGCAGCTTGCTAAGCCCAGGCGCTCTTCTGTAGTTTGTGGTGAACACACGCAGCTGTGTCAGACTCTTCCAAGAAGTGCCCTTATGTAGGGTCTTGAATCCTATTCTCTTATCTTGTGATTGTGCTTTTGTTTTCTCCTGTATAACCTTTTTAAATATAGCCCTTTCCTTCTTGAAATTTTAACTAGTTTATCAAGTTGTGTGGGCTTGCCCAAGATGGCCTTAACATTGCCCTCAGCTTGGCTAACTTCAGACAGGCTTCTTCCTTACTCAAGTTCCCAGATGACCTCCCTTTCCTTTGAGCGTTTTCTTTAAAAATTGTTTTTCTATGCCTGATGAGTTCTGACTGAGTTATGATCCCTCTCCTTATTGCAATAGTGTTGAATAAATTCTTCCTTGATTGTTTAATCTTGTCTGGTGCAACTTTTGCTTTGATAGATTATTTGAACTAAGTGGCATTTCCTTTCCAGCTACATCAGGTCAATAATGTCCCCATAAAATTACAGGAGAAAATCTGATTAACAGAAAATGATGGAGTCCAAGCATACCCCACTATTAACTATGCAAGCTTCATGGAAACAATGATAATACATAGCAACACTCAAAAACACGTGTCAGCTGTGAAGTTTTCTTCTTTTCTCAGCTGACATAAGAGGACTCGGGGTTCACTCCCTTCTGTGTCCAGATGCCCACGTTTCTCAGGGCACTGGAGTTCATACAGAGTTTCTTTACCCCTCACTTCCATGGCAGAGTTCTTCTCCTTGGAGAAGATGCCCCTCTATACTCTGGGAAAGTATAACAACCACCTCTTGTTTGCCCCCAAGGAAGAGATCTTTCTGTTTCCCTTGGGAACTCACATTCTGTGATGGGTAATAGTGAGTGTTAACTTGATTAGATTGAAGGATGCAAAGGATTGTTCCTGGGTGTGTCTGTGAGGGTGTTGCCAAAGAAGATTAACATTTGAGTTAGTGGACTGGGAGAGCCAGACCCACCCTCAATCTGGGTGGGCACCATCTGCTCAGCTGCCAGCACGACTAGGATAAAAGCAGGCAGAGGAACGTGGAAAGACTAGACTGGCTGAGTCTTCCAGCCTTCATCCTCCTCCTGTGCTGGGTGCTTCCTGACCTCAAACATCAGACTGCATGTTCTTCAGCTTTTGGTTTCTTGGACTTACACCAGTGATTTGCCAGGGACTCCTGGGCCTTTAGCCACAGACTGAAGGCTGCACTGTCAGCTTCCTTACTTTTGAGGTTTTGGGACTTGGACTGGCTTCCTCGATCCTCAGCTTGCAGACAGACTATTGTGGGACTTCACGTGGTGGTCGTGTGTGTCAATACTCCTTAATAAACTCCCTTTTATATATACATCTATCCTATTAGTCCTGTCCCTCTAGGGAGCCCTGACTAATACAGGTTCCATGTGGTTACTTCTGCCACTCTTGGCCACCCATATATCTGACGGACACTGCTGACTTTCCTCCTTTAACTACCAGTGTGTTCTCTTTTCACGTTCTTCACCAAAAAGAGCTACTTCAGAGCTTTTCTTGTGTACCTCCTTCCAACTGACTTCCAAAGGACCCGTCTCCATAACGCATGTTCTACATAGCTAGATTAAATCTGTGTTTCAAGGTCTCCTCTAGAGCAAATTCTGACATCAAATGTCCTAGACTTTCAGTAAATATAACTTGCACCCTTGCAAACTACAGCTAGCTATATTAATTCCATTATCTCCACCACTAATTTATTTTAAATTGCATATGACAACTTGCCATGACACAGCATGATTGGGTAGCCAGGAAGAATTTTTAAAAGTACTCTAAAATTTTTGAAGTATTTTTCTGCATCTGGATTTTCCCTTGGAATCATCTGGCTGCACTTTATCAGATTAGGTCATGCCTAGGAGGAAAAGCATCCCCACCTTTAAAAGCATACCTCAAGGGCTTTGTTCATGGTGAAAGGAGCATTTGTTAAATCAAATACATTTGTGATTTTTGAGCAGCAACTACATTAAACTTTGGTAATTAGAAGAATCAGCGTGAAAAATTGTGCATCATGCAATCGAATGTCCCTGGTGAATCTGAGCAATTGGAACTACATCAAGCAACTTGATTAATCGAATAAAATGGATTCATCAGGGCTATTAGTGTTATCAATGATTTATGCTTATAGTAGCGAAATATTGCAGATGACTCTTGGGATCAGTTTTAAACACTAAAAGCAAGTGCCTCCATCTGAAGGGGCAGCAGATGGCTCTAGGAAAGCTTCCCCACCCTTGGTAATGTACATTTTCATGTTAGCATATAAGCCAGGCCATCTCTCCCTCTCTCTCTCTCTCTCTCTCTTTGTTTTCCCTGGAAAAGAATAAAAGTTCATTAGCCTAGAAAAGAAAAAAAATCCACATCTAAAACATTTTTAATTCTGATTACTGCCTCCATTTGCTTTTTTACTGGACTTGTCTTTTCAGTTTTAGACTGGCCACACTTTTTTGACCCATTTTGTACATTCTGTTCTTAGGTTTCGATCAACAAAGGCATTTCAACAACAATGTGATTGTCAGTAAAAAATGACATCTGGGCCGGGCGCGGTGGCTCACGCTTGTAATCCCAGCACTTTGGGAGGCCGAGGCGGGCGGATCACGAGGTCAGGAGATCGAGACCACGGTGAAACCCCGTCTCTACTAAAAATACAAAAAATTAGCCGGGCGTGGTGGCGGGCGCCTGTAGTCCCAGCTACTCGGAGAGGCTGAGGCAGGAGAATGGCGTGAACCCGGGAGGCGGAGCTTGCAGTGAGCTGAGATTGCGTCACTGCATTCCAGCCTGGGCGACAGAGCGAGACTCCGTCTCAAAAAAAAAAAAAAAAAAAAAAAAAAATGACATCTGAAATTGAGTAGTACGTGTGTATGTTGTGTGAATTTATTTCTGATGCACAACAAAATGGATCTTTGTTTTCACAATTATATATCTGGACACGTTCCTATTTGCACACATTGACAGCGTGGAGGGTTCAAAATGTATCACTGAAGAATGGGAGGGAGATGATCGAGTATCCTATTAAGAGGCAATGATGCATGGCTAACTTCATTAACTCCATCCAGGTGGCAGGAACAGAATTATTGTATTGCCTGCCTTTAACAACATATACATCTATTGAGAAAAATTTAAATCCAACACACAAAAACAACAGCAACTAAACAAAAGGTTTAGAAGAATTTCTTGTTTCTGTGTTTCATCTGTCTTTGGCAGCTGTATATTGGGAAGGGTGTTGGTCTGTGCAGGTTGTTGGTACACAGCATATAGATGGTGTCTGTGACTTAGCTGAAGTCGAAAACAACACTCACAAGAATGCCTTTTTAATTATTGTGTTGCAATCAAGAGGGCAAAGCAGAGTGTTAGAAATATATCTGTGACCGGGTGCAGTGGCTCTCACCTGCAAGCCCAGCACTTTGGGAGGCCGAGCCAGGTAGATTACTTGAGCCCAGGAGTTCAAGACCAGACCGGGCAACCAGGTGAAACCTGGTCTCTACAAAAAAATACAAAAAGAAAATTAGCCAGGCATAGAGGCACATGCCTGTAGTTCTAGCTATTTGGGAGGCTGAAGTAGGAGGATCACCTGCTAGGGGAGTCGAGGCTGCAGTGAGCAGCCAAGATCACAGTACTGTACTCTAGCCTGGGCAACAAAGTGAGACCCTGTCTGAAAAAAAAAAAAAAAAAGAAGTGTATTTATGATTCCATTAGTTGTAATAGGATGTATGGGCAAAATAATGTGGAAGCAAGCTATTATTTTATTCTAATAAAATAAAATTATAAAGCCTCTTAAGTAAATACTAAAAATATTTATACATGTGCATATTCAATAACAATACCAAGTGGAATGCAAGAAAATAGAAGAGTTTTCCAGAAATTCTCATGAATACTGCATTGAGTTTTCCTTCCTTGTTTTCTGAACTTTTAAATGTAAAAATTCCCTTGGAATTACACTATTGGTACATAAAAGAGGGTAACTGGAAGTTCTTTTAATAGGTACCAATATTACTATAGTCAGTTACCCCAGTGTGCCAATTAGCATTCTTTCTTGGCTCTGTTCCTTGTGAATCGTCCAGTTTCCTTTTTTTTTTGAGCCGAAGTCTCACTCTTTTTCCTCAGGCTGGAGTGCAGTGGCATAATCTCGGCTCACTGCAACCTTGGCCTCCCAGGTTCCAGTGATTCTCTTGCCTCAGCCTCCTGAGTAGCTGAGATTACAGGTGCATGCCACCACGCCAGGCTAATGTTTGTATTTTTAGTAGAGATGGGGTTTCACCATGTTGGCCAGGCTGGTCTGGAATTCCTGACCTCAGGTGATCCACCCCCGTTGGCCTCCCAAAGTGCTGAGATTACAGGCGTGAGCCACTGCGCCTGGCCTGAATCACACGATTTTCAAGTTGCCTAATTTTTCTTTCTAACTAAGCCCAGTGGCCATTGCTACCATGGTGCTGGGATGTTCTCTCTCCGTGATTCAGACATAGAACTCAGTGTTGATATTTTTCCCCCTAAACCAAAGTGTTTACCTTGGCTTATTCCCAATTTGTTTATTATGTTTAACTAAACCTAAAGAATCTTGTTTTTCTTTTCTCCACCTCTTTATATTTCCCACTTGGGGTACCATTTTAAATCTTTCCTTCTAGGTAAATTTTGACATATAGACCAGCGTCCCACACTTCTGTCATTGATATTGAAGTCCGGAGCCAGGAATAATCACCTGCAGCCTTTCATTATAATCAATGTCCTAATCTTTGGCCCAGAGAAAGTTTGGAAAATATCGGATGCTCTATTCCCCTGAAGGTGTGCAAGGGATATTCCTATATTAACCGGCTCTAGAAACTGAACTTGAAATAAAGGGGGGTGGGGGGTGGGGGGTGAGAGGCAGAGACTATTTAAAGTTAGTGTTTTCCAGACTTTTTTGACTAAAGGATCCATGCAAAAGTGTTGATCTTTTTTTCATACTTGTTAACTTCAAGTAAAACTGTGTTAGTTTTACAGCATTTTAGAAAGTGATGCATTTTTCATTGAGTTTAAGAATCTTATGAATGAATTACTGTGGTTAAATGGTCTAACACTGTCACCAGAATGGTTGTGAGAAAAGGATTACAAAAACAAAGGGGAACTTTGTCATCTTAATAATAAGCTTTCAAATTTCAAAAGAATCTTTGATAGTTCTTAAACACAGAATACAAAGTCAGATGCATTATAATTAGAGATTTAAAAAATTATAAATACATGTAGCCATCGATTTCAGCCTCTGCATTATTTAGAAGTCTTTCACCCTCAGTTAATGTTTTTGATTTGCATGACACCACCTAGCTATATGAAAGAAGGGCTTTATGTCTAAAAGCTGTTTCAATTATATCCCAGATGAAGCAAAACAGCAGCAAATTTCTGAGATCAGCAAGAGTTCCGGGATCATTTCATCTCATTAGCTCTGGGTGCCAAAGATCTTTCAGAAATTCTTGAACTGGAAGCTGGTGGTGATCTCATCCCTGTCAAGAATGTCACCGTTGATTTATTTAACACCTCTGGAGGTGTTGTGGGTGACATTTCTTAATAAATAAATTGGTAATAACAAAGTAATTCTAACTACAAAGAGTTTGTTTTCTTGTTTTGTGCACTCAGGATAAATGAGCCCTAGAAGAGGAAACACTAGGACTGTGTCTTAGTCTAACACAGACTATGGCTGAAGCAACAGAAATTTATTTCTTCTGCTTTTGGAGGCTAGAAGTCTGAGACCAGGGTGCCAGCATGGCCAGGTTCAGGTTGAACTGAAGGATGTCCCACATATGGTTGAAGCTCTAACCTCCAATGCAACTGGATTTTGAATATGGCTTTTAAAAAAGTAACTGATGTGAATGAGCTCATAACAGTGGGGTACTAATCCAGTAAGACTGGTGTTCTCACAAAAAGAAAGAGAGACACCAGGGAGGTACAGCTAGGAGAAAGGACACAGAAGGAGGCAGCCATCTGCAAGCCGAGAAGAGAGGCCTTGGGGAGAGCAAGCCTGCCGACAACTTCATCTTGGATTCCCAGGCTCCAGCACTGTGAGAAGTAAACACCTGTTGTTTAAGCCTTTGGGCTCATGAAATGTTACCGCAGCCCTAGTGGACTAATGTGCTCCTTCTCTTCTAAACACTTTTGATGATGCCTGAGTGCTGACCTTGTGATCTCTCCTACTAGGTTTGGAGCTGCACCCTGCTTCCTCCGAGAAAATGCCCCAGAATGGTTCATCATCCATCTGATGAAGAACCTAGTCTCTCACTTAAGCACCCCTCCCAGCCTGCTAGTCAGCTA
Organism: Hylobates moloch; assembly: GCF_009828535.3. Lineage (NCBI taxonomy): Eukaryota > Metazoa > Chordata > Mammalia > Primates > Hylobatidae > Hylobates > Hylobates moloch. Next base: position 4,354,458 of record NW_026652292.1, on the reverse strand, counting down.
CAGGATGTTTGCAAAGATATGTCAGACCCCAAGGGCATCTATCAACCTCTTCCAGCTGTTTGCATGCTAAGCACTATACAGAAAGAAAAAGATGACAATGTTTGCCTCCAAGGAGCTTAAAATCACACCCAACAATAGATATTGATGACCTGACTTGAGATAATTTAGTGTGTGTATTGTTTTAGAATCTTTGAATTCCTTTCTAGTCCTCTGTTTCTAGAACAACCACAAAAACGGGTGTGAATCCTTAGCATGGGGTCATTGAGAGAGGCTTCCTTCCCCCAGCCTGCAATTTGAGCTTCTCTTGTAAACTTGGACATTCCCAATCTCTGTGGTCCTTGCTGCAGTTCTGGCATGATAGGGTTAGAATTAACCTTCTCACGTTCCTACAGCCAGGAAGGAGTGGTGAAGATGGATCCTTTGCTTCCAGAGTTGGACATGCACTGGAAAAGTGCTGCTCCTGTGGATGCTGCTTCCTGGCGGCACACAGGAGACCTGCACCAGTACTCTCAGGTGATGCGTCTAAAGTGGACTGTATTTCAGTTTCTGCTGATGCCAGCTGGCACCTCAGTCCACCTTCCACGTTGTAAAAAAATTAGCTTCACAGGCGGGGCTCGGTGGCTTACGCCTGTAATCTCAGCACTTTGGGAGGCCGAGGCGGGTGGATCACGAGGTCAGGAGATCGAGACCATCCTGGCTAACACGGTGAAACCCCATCTCTACTAAAAATACAAAAAATTAGCCGGGCGTGGTGGTGGGCACCTGTGGTCCCAGCTACTCGGGCGGCTGAGGCAGGAGAATGGCATGAACCTGGGAGGCGGAGCTTGCAGTGAGCCGAGATGGTGCCACCGCACTCCAGCCTGGGCGACAGAGTGAGACTCTGTCTCAAAAAAGAAAAAAACAAAATAGCTTCACAGGCGTCACACTGTTATCTGGTAAAAAAGACGCTTGACTTCTTTCATAAAACGTGTACCATGCTATGCAAGATGATACGGCTTACTTTACACCGGCCTGGCTTCATCAAGAATATTACGCTGAGTCTCAGGGAAGCTGTTACTCTCTGAAAGACCATATGTGTTCATAGCATGAGGTTCTTGCCCTGCAAACTCTCATAACCCTTACTGTAGTGGGCTCAGACACATTAGAAATGCTCCCTCCTCCTCTGCATTTTTTACATTACAAATCATGATTTCACTTCTTGCCCTATTTAATAAAGTAAAATTTTCTGAAACGTGAATCCAAAGAGCTAGATTTTTAAAGAAGTCTTCATCTCTTCATTTCTAAGAGGAGGACAGTGTAAAGCCTGCATTTCATAGCATGGCAATCAGATGGAAAAGTATCAGAGACAGCTTTGTAAACTGCAGGATCCATAAGACGTTGCCCGAAACTTTTTTTCTGTTGTGCATCTTGGTGATTTTTTCTCCAGAATTTCTGTTCTAGGAAGTGCTACAGAACCTTCCCAGTTTTTGCCTGATCCAACCCCACCTGGCCGCTGTGGCCTGGCCCAGGAATGAGTAAGTGGGCCCACCTGTCAGCTGTCATACCCTGCTCCTCTGCCCTTGAATCCCTCCCTGGCCTGTTCCATCCATCCAGGCTTGACTTCCAAGGATGAGTTTCTCTGGGATGTTTGGATATGGGGGAAAAAGAAAGCCAGGTCACTCTATCCATCGGTAGGCACTCTGGGCAGCCACCTTCTGTAAAATATGAAGCCAAGTCCCAGACTCCCTGGGATGCCCACTCATGCCTCCGCCCCTCCCAGGGTCTGGGTGTACAATGGCCCAGGGATTCTCTGAACTTTTGACAAAAAGCTGTTTGAGTTGGACTTACATCACTTGCAACCTACACCTAACTAATACACAAATAATTAATGTAAAATCTCACCCTGCCCAACAGACAGACCAATTACCAACTGCACCATTTTTACTCTTTTATAAGAAGTAAAGATTTGTAGTGGAGTTCTAGACCACTGTGATACTATTGCTACTTCCTTTATACTAACACAATTTAAGGATGACATCACCATCATTTCCGGACATGTGTGAGCCGGTGCAGGTAATAATCCAAGCACTGTTCAGGATCTTGATAACACAGTTACTACATAATTGTTTAACTCATCGAGGGACTATCCAGGCCTATGAATTCTGTATCAAGGGAACCTTGATTTCATTCATTAAGGCTATTTATTTCTCCCTTGGGGATTTTCCTCTCCCGCCCTCTAATTGAGCCATCCACCTGGGATTCCCAAGACGTTCACTAAGAAGAGGCTGGAGGGGGCGTGAACCACATAGGCAGCGTGGGGATGAGACACCAATCGTGACTGCCCCAGAAGACTCACATAGCAGAGGCCTCTGAGTAATGCGAGAAAGGCGGCTCAGCATTTTATCTCACGGGTCTGTGTTGAATTCGTGACAAGTGACTAAATGAAATCTTTGACTCATTCCTGGCAAATTAATTCCTGTTTTACAAAGCAGCACCTCTTTATGCCAAATCCATTATTCTCATTGCCAAACGTTGTGTGTTTTGCAGAGCAGAAGAGCTTGGTGTCTCCATGGACAGAGGTAAGGTGCTGACCGCTCCGGGCATTCCAGTTCATCTCATCATGTTGGAGCTCATGATGCTAAATGCACTTGTCATTTCTTCATTAGTAGATGAAAAATATAAAAATACAATGTGTTTTGGAATTGAACAGTGTTACTCCTCTTCAGGGAGTTCACTGCGATGAGTGTGCAGTTGCAGACCTGGAAATATGATATTGAACGTTCTATTTTGGCTCCTGGCCTTTCAGAAGTCAGAGGAAAGGCAGTAAAATGGAATTGATTCGTTCCTCAGAAAAAATAGGAAAAAGTATATTTTAAATCAGATTATGGAGAGCTAAAATAAGTTAGTCCTATTGATAATAAGAAATATTCTTCTTAGTACAGTAGTGTTCTAGAAGTTTGGGGACTCAAGCTGTTATTGAGAAAGGGGCCTCACTGAGGTTTTATGCTGCTTGGGAAATACAGGGAACCACTTTGGTCCCTTGGTTGAGTCATGAGGATGCCTTGTGCTGTGACTTCTGTCATGGTCGACTGGGTGCTGTGACTTCTGTCATGGTCGGCTGGGAGGGAGTGTCCTCAGCATAACAAAGGCAGAGCATTGGGTCAATGTGGTCACCTTTAAAGAGAAGATTAACCGCTCATGTCTTCTACACACTCAAAAGGGAATTCTTGAGAAGAGATGGGCTTTATTTTAGATATTGTATGAGATAAAGAGCTGCATTGTGGAAGGGAAGGTCCCCCGCTCACCCAACCCTGCTTCCTTTCTGGCCCACCCTCTCCTTTCTCCCAGGCCTTGGCCAGGCACCTTTGAGACCCTCATGCACACCAAGCCTCCACCTGCCCCAGAAAATTCCTCCCTGGCAGTGGCAGCTGGGGCAGGGTCGGGACGTTCACATTGCAGAAGAGGGTGGGGATCCATCTCTGTACCTTGGAAAGGAGAAATGGTGGGGGCAGAGATAGGAAATCTGGAAAAGGCCTAGGAAGGAAGATACTGAAGAAGAGGAACAAGAAAGGGGAGTGCAGAGCTTGGCCATGTGCACTGCTCCACAAAGGCCTGGGAGCCTCGCAGGACAACCTTGCAGAGGTCTGAGCAATGAGGCTAGATCCCAGAAGGGCAGGAAGCCCGGGAGACCGTACCTTCCGGAACCTGCAGGCATCCAGCACGAGTTTGCTTTCAGAACAGCGTGGCTGTGCTCCTGGTAAAGGTGCAGAAGGAGCTTCTCCTTCCTGCTCCAGGGAGAGGCTATGCTTGGGCTGCCCGGCTGGAGAAACACCAGACTCCGTGCCTGGATCCTGCTCTGGGTTCCCTGCTGCCAGCGGCAACGCTGTCTCTCAGGCCTGAGGGCTGGTTATGGAAATCCACAGGGGGCAGCTAGACCCTAAACAATCAGTAAGAGGGGAACGCCAATCAACAAAACAAACAAACAAACAAAAATGGAAACCAACCAAATGAATATACAAAAAGAGACTGATTTTCATCTCTCTGGTGAACACCTAAACATGTCCATGATAAAGTCATGGGTAAAACTTTCTGCATGTCTAATCTCTTAGGCCATGAAACTAGAGGGGGAAAATGTCTATACTTGGTTTCTATTCCCTTTGGATAATAATAGATTTGTGGTATTAGCCAGACTGTTAACTCCCTTGAGCCAATTTCCTTCTCAGTTGATTGGAAAAAAATGGCGGTGCTTCACATGGATATTAAAGGTCCTGTGTAAGCTATACAGCTAATTATCATGACTGTGATACTGTACATTGGAATCTAAAGTCCATTAAAAACACTAATGCTTAATGAACATTTACTATATGCCACGTACTTTGCTAAACTTTTAAAGGTACTTACTCATTTAGTTTTCACAAAAAACTCGTGGAGTAGGTTCTTTTATTTTATTTATGTATTTTTTATTTTTAGATGGAGACTAGCTCTGTCACCCAGGCTGGAGTGCAGTGGCGCGATCTCTGCTCGCTACAACTTCCGCCTCCTGGGTTCAATGGGTTCAAGCGATTCTCCTGCCTCAGTGTTTTGTTTTGTTTTGTTTTTTCTTTCTTTCTTTCTTTTGTTTTAGAGAAGAGGAAAATTAGGCACAGAGAAGTAAACTAACTTTCCTAAAGTAACTCAATATGTAAAAGTGCTAAGATCCTTAGCTCATCAACAAAAAATGGATTTATGTCCATTTAATAAGATAACAAATTCTAGAACTATTTTCTGTAGGGGTGCAAACAGCTTTATCTTCAGTAACTTTTATAGGCCAATTAACTTAAGAACATCTCCACACATTTCAGTGAATCAGAACCTCCCCAGTAACTGAGGGTTGTAATGTGTCTAACCTGGAATTTATAAAGCGCAGGCCAGTGGGGAAGCATGTGGGCTTGGGAGCAGGTGGCCCGATGCCAACGGCAGGCATTGGGCAAGCTACCTGATTACTCTGTGCTTCCGCTCTCTCTCTCTCTCATTTGTAAAACAAGACAAAAGAACCCATCACATGGATTTGTAGGGGGAAGAAAAGAGTTAACAAATGGCAACCACTTGGACCAGTGCCCAGCAACACAGAGAGCATAGCAAATATTATATGCCAAGCACTGCACACTCACAGATTGAACACTTAACATTATAAAAATAACAGGCACATACTTTTAGAAATAGTAATTGATAAGTCTAGTAATTTTATAAAATAGGAAATAATCAATGTGACAGGATCCTCTCAGAGGCCCGCATGTGTCCTGACAGCTAGGACAGGGCCAGGTGGTCATCTAGGAAAATGTAGGAAGGAGAGACTCCTGAATAACCAGTGCTGGCGAAGACTCTGGAGGGAGGGTGGACTCCTGAGTACCTAGTGCTGGAGAGGACTCTGCAGGAAAAGTGGACTCATGAGTACTCAGTGCTGGAGAGGACTCTGCAAGGAGGAAGCATTCAGAATAACTGCTGCTGGAGAGAACAATTTCATTTCAGGAAAATGTTCTCATAGTTGCTCATTCCCATAAGCTAATATCTCTAATATATACACACATTCATGATTATAAATACTGTTAGAATACATAACACCTGTAGTACCTATATAATACTTGTATGTTTGTGTATATATTTGAGTACAAAATATACATATGGATGTACCATATGCAGATGTTTTTGTAATCATGAAAACAGGAAATAATCCAATGCCAAATAAAAGAGGAAGGTTAAGTAAATGATGCTCTTTTTGTCCACTCTCTGAAACACTAGAATGAGGGATCTTGGACCTTGGACAACAGCTGGGAATTTTGACTCCTTATAAAACTATTTCCAGAGTCCAGCATGTACATGCTGCCGTGAAGGTTTGGATCTATACATAAATATTATTGTATAAAATGGCTTGAGTTGCCATGTGCAGAAAGAGACACAAATATTCCGGATTCGGTCTCTGTTACTCTTATGTTTCTGGGTTTGTATTGACTTACCTCTAACCTGGGCAGCTGAATGGAGGTGGCAGTCAGTGACATCCTCCCCCTTCTTTTGGATCCCCTACCCCAGCGCCTGGACTACTGTTGGACATGGGACAGACTTTTCGACTGATTATTTTGTTCATCTGTTATTTATGGTAAGTCTTATTTTGGGGAGCACTTTTTGTTACCTTGGACCGCTTGAAACCCTCCTTGGGTGTGAACTTCTGAGTGGATACAGGCATCTCCTCCTGTCGGGGGGCAGTATGTCTTGCCTTGGGATTCACTCTTTGGCATTCGTTCTTCAAAGCCCAGCCCCTTCCTTCTCAAAAGCCAATTCCACAAGTGCCTGCTGCTGAACACTGGGCACAGAGACCTGGGTGAAAAGAGGCTGGTAGCCTGGGCCCCAGGCAGGGTCCCTGAGAAATGCCTGCATGTTGTCTTTTGTATTAATTAATTCTTTTATTTTCTGAATTCTGGTGCTTGGACATCTGGGGTCTTGCTGACCCTGGAGGGACTGCTCTTGCCAGAATGAGCTGGTTCTTAGAACCCAGGGCTGTGCTTTCCAAATCAAACCAACCACCTGGAGTCCACGCTCCAACCACCATCTCTGTGGCCCTCACAACTCCAGGCCACCATGCACCTGCCCAAATCACCCCAGGCCAGGGAGCAGACAGGAAGGGACAGCCCCTCATCCCTGAGCCTGCGAAAATGATTCAGTGATTCAGGTTAGCTGATCTGAGCCTTCTCTGGCCCACGCTCCCCTCGCTCCCTTGCCCACCTGGTTGGCTGCGCGTCTCTGTGTGGCCAGGCGTGACTCCTCTGTCCAGGGATCTGCAAAGATAAACTTCTTTCTTCATGACAATCTTTTCTGTGTCTGTGAGTCCCATCATCCCTGACTTAAAAACAATTCCAGGTACCATGAAAACACCTTTGGCTTACTTGAGACATAGTTCTTTCTATGCCTCAAGCCCCAGGGACGACCTTCTTCCTTCTGGTACTTCCCAGGCTCCTTCTCGCATTTCTTTTAGAAGTTGCCAGTTCCCTTCCCCTCTCTGGCCTCTCCTGGCTTTCCCAGTCCTATGGGTGCCTGGCGCCCTGGGCAGCCACTCCGGTGCTGGCCCTGGGTCATGACCAGCTTCTCCCACAGTGCGGGGCCTCCCTGCACCACCGTGGCCGTCCTGTTCTGCAGGTCCCCCTCACGGTGCTTCCACCCCATGGGTGACACTCCCAGCTCTACCTGGATGCGTGGTGTGGCTCAAGGCCAGCATTTACAAATGGCTGTAAGAACAGGCACTGCTCTGCAGGGGGAAGGGTGTGACAAACAAACGCTCACCTCTAAGACCCTCCGCTACAGCATCCCTTCTCCTTTTGACAGCCCAGATTGTTAGCGTTGAATAAAAGGTAGTGTTTGCTGGCACAGCAGGGTGACTATAGCCAACAATAATTCAACTGTACATTTTTAAATAACGAAAAGAGTGGAACCGGATTGTTTGTAACACAAAGGATGGATACTTGAGGGGATGGGTTCCCCATTTCTCATGTGATTAGAACACATTGCATGCCTGTATAAAAACATCTCATGTACCCCGTAAATATATGCTTATACTATGTATCCACAAAAATTAAAATAAAAAATTGAACAACGAAAGAACAACAGAAACCAGATTGTTAGCACCTGGGGACTGCGGGCCCGGCTGACCTGCAGTGCGTAGAGCGGCCCCTAGGTGGCAGCACAGCACCGGTCGCCCGGGGGGTAAAAGGGGCGCCCTCCGGGCCCAGGGTCCTCAGGGCAGGAGGGTCCCGGAGTGTCCCCAGGCCCTGCAGCCTGGGCAGCCGCGTGGGCGCTGTCTCCAGAGCGGAGGGGACCCAACGCCTCGGGAGTGGACTGATGCTGGAAAAACAAACAAACAAAAAAACACAGAGCTTTTCCTGAGAAGGATTCCCAGCCAAAGAAGGGGGTGCTGCGATGGGACTTGGGGATGCCTGGTGGGCGAGAGAAAGGTGCTCCTGGGTGGCCTTCAAAGAGCCCTTCGAAGAGTCCACCCAGGAGCACCAGCAACTGAAGATGGAGAAGAAGAAGCGGCCGCAGGCCGGAGGTCAGAGCATCCCCATGGGGAAGCCAAGTCAGGGAGAAGCCACGGGCTTGGGAGAGGCAGGGAGAGGCCAGGGCGTCCGCTGTGGTCACTGGACGGCTGGTGTATGGCAGGGGAATGTCCGGAGACGCAGCTGCCGCCACTGCTCATAGAACTTAGTGCAGAGGAAGAGCGAGTCCTCGCTGAATCCTCGGGTTCCACTCACCCCGCGCCCTGCCTCACCTGAGGCCTCTGACTTTGCAGAGGGGCACTGTGAGGTTGCAGCGATGTGTTCCCAAATCGCTCATGGGCTCTACTCAGTGATCCGTTTTAAGAAAACTGTTGGAAATCTCAGCCTAGTACTGAAATGTGAGTGCCGGTTAGCACTGCTTTTAAGGATCTGACAAAAACACGGACTGATTTTTACAGAGAAGTGAGACAAAACGTATTATTGCTATCGCGTGCCAACTCAATAAGGCATTTATTTTGTTAGTAATATAATTCAGAGAATAATACTTATTATTATTATTTTTATTCTTTGACATAGTTAGCAATTGGGCAGGGGCCGCGCTGCCTCCTCCGTTCAGCTGTTGTGGCCTGGAACCCACTGTACTTGGCTCTGCGTCTGACCCATAAAGTGAAGTCTATAAATGATTCTTCAATTGATTTCAAACTGAGTATGGAAATCAATTACTTTTCAAATACCCACTGCAACAATTAATCCAAAGCCTCACTGCTGAGCTCTGCTCACTGGTCCCAGCTCCGCACGCAGCTGGGAAGCAGGGAGATCCTGATGCTATGGAATTAAACAGGAGCTGGAGTGAGTTTGGGAAGGACAAGAATTTTCCACGCCAGCATGGTCGTTACCCTGTATGGTGAAGTGGCAAGGCCGTGAGGCACAGAAAACGTGGTTTTTGTGTCAGCTCTTCTGTTAATGAGGCCTGTCTCAGTTTCCCCATTATATTCTGTGTAAGCTTCTACCCCAAATGGGGTATGTCTCTAGTCTGCGACCTACTTATTACAATATTGTTTCTTACTCAAATTACACCCTCCATCCCCGAACTGAAGAGATGCACAAAAGAGATGAGGAAAGTAACTGCTTAGTTCTAGGGAACCATACGCAGCACCCCTGAACTGTGCAAAACAGTTCTGACACAAAAAGCACGTTTTCTGTGCCTCATGGCCTTGCTGCTTCACCACACTGGGTAACGACCATGCTCATGTGGAAAAGTCTTGTCCTTCCCAAACTCACTCCAGCCGCCGTTTAATTCCATAGCCTTAGAAGGATCTCCCTGCTTCCCAGCTGCGCACAGAGCTGGCACCAGTGAGCAGAGCTCAGCAGCGAGGCTTTGGATTAATTGTTGCAGTGGGTATTTTAAAAATAATTGAGCTTTTTATTGATGGAAAGATGGTTTTAGGCTGGGTGCGGTGGCTCACGCCTGTAATCCCAGCACTTTGGGGGGCCAAGGTGGGCAGATCACGAGGTCAGGAGATCCAGACCATGGTGAAACCCTGTCTCTACTAAAAATACAAAAATTAGCCCGGCATGGTGGCACACGCCTGTAGTCCCAGCTACTTGGGAGGCTGAGGCAGGAGAATTGCTTGAACCCAGGAGGCGGAGGTTGCAGTGAGCCAAGGTCGCGCCACTGCACTCCAGCCTGGCGACAGAGTGAGACTCTATCTCAAAAAAAAAAAAAAAAAAAAGAAATATTGTTTTATATTGTAAATGCATTCATTCTTTTGTCGCCCTAAGATGTTTAAGCACATTTTGTCCATAAAGATTGTACATATAAATTAGAAAGCAGGGCAGAAGCAATGACATAAAACTTAGAAACATAAAAAGTCACGACATAGTGCTTGTGACGACCTATTCAAGGAATTCAGTGGATATACTGACTGTGTCTACCACACTCTCTATAATTTGCATAATCATAGCACATTGATTTAGACGTGTTTGATAAACACTAAAGCTTACCTAGGTGTCTCACCGCACCAACATGACTGGGTGATGTAAAAAAAAAATTGGTAGCCGAGCGCAGTGGCTCACACCTGTAATCCCAGCACTTTGGGAGGCTGAGGCAGGCAGATTGCCTGAGGTCGGGAGTTCGAGACCAGCCTGGCCAACGTGGCGAAACCCCATCTCTACTAAAAATACAAAAATTAGTCGGGCAAGATGGGGCATACCTGTGGTCCCAGCTACTCAGGAGGCTGAGGCAGGAGACTTGCTTTAACCCAAGAGGCAGAGGTTGCAGTGAGCTGAGATAGTGCCACTGCATTCCACTCTGGGTGACAGAGTGAGACTCCATCTAAAGAAAAAAAAAAAAATTGTTATCTTTACCCTTAAGAAAATTCTACCAGGAATTACTGCTTGTGGCTAATAGATTTCATTTGCATAAAATTTTTAGGTATCGAAAAATGTGATTCACCTGCCGTGTTACATGAAAGGAAATCATTATCTTTATTATCCTGGCAGGAAGTAGGCCCGCCCTCTGCTCTGCAGGGAGACAATTTCTGTACGCTGTAAGGTGGTTTGCTATGCAGATAGCCTTGAAAAGATGATCTGGAACAAAAAGCAGTCAGTGCCTCTCCTGGTAAGATGTGCAGAAGCATAAGAGGCAGGTGGGGAATCGTCCGGTCTCCCCATATCTACGTGTAATGCCTCAGAGTCATGGGCATGAAGAACTCTTTGGCTAGGACTTTTGAATGTGTGTGTAAATGAATCCAAGGCTGGAGATGACAGAGATTCGTGATGGCGGCCTGACAGCCAAGCACACGAGCTCTGTGCCTCCGGCCCTTCTGATGTTCAGGCTGAGAATATCATACAGAAATCCATCTGTGTGTCAGCTGTTTGGACATATGGCTACATCTATGCATGGGGCATTTACAAGTTTGGTGTGCAGTACTTGAAGAGTGCCCTTGCACGCATGCCCATAATATTTTTGGCTCTAACTGGTGCCAAAGATCACCTCACAGTCCCCCGGCTAGTGCCCCTGGACAAAAGCAGCTGTGGAGGGGTTTGCCACTTCCTGGCCCTCCAAAATCTAGGGCCTGAGTCATTTGATCGAGTTTACTTTCCCCAACAGTAGGAAATGCTACGTTAGACCCTCAGGAGGAAGGAGCAGAGTTGGGGTGTGTGCTCTGGAAAGAGAAGAGTCAGCTTCAGGTGTGTGCTGTCGCCACTGAGTTCTTTAGTCTTTGCTGAAGTCGACAAAGTGCGTCTCCAAGATGTTTATGCTACACTTCGCAATAGTGGTGATGTCCGCGAATGAAGGTCCCGAAACCTGTTGGATTTTCATTACTGTTACATTAGCAACTTGCCATAATACAGAGAAAAACTTGGTCTTGCAAGATCCAGCGTGGCCTCGCATGATTGGACCACTTTGTATATAATGTGGCAGGTGCCAGCAGACTGCACGATGTTCTCAACGACAAAGGCAACTTCTCCTTTATGCTTTTATGCCTTGGGGTGGCACCAATTGCTTGAAACACCTCCCTGGGAGGTGACTTAGACAACTTTAAATCTTTTAATTTGAAGATGACTCTCAAAGAGGGGTATTGAGAAATTCTCCTTTATTGTGTTTTGAAATTCCATCCTGAAACTTCTTTTTGCAGGAAGTTAGGTGCTCAGATATAAGGGATTTATTTGGCCATTGATCTGTGCATTTGTGTATATTCTTCTGGAAGCAATGGCTTCACTGACTATCGCTAGCACATATGTGAATAAGCAGCTGCAGCTTGAACAAAATAGAAGCAAGAAACCAGTTAGAGGGTTCTGTTTGGACTTTCAGGAATGGTAACATCACAGACAACTTGTAACATGGGTTAAAATGGAAATAGCGTGCTTTATGCTTACAAAGAAAGCCAGTAAAGCCTTCTGCTCATCTTAAGCACTTTAACAAATGCACCCTTTAGTGTTGTAGAAAATAGCTCAGAATCATGATTTAAACAACACTGGAAGATAGTGTCTCAGTGACTTGCATATTAGAAGATGACACCGCAGACACATGTGTTCAACGATAGTGTATTTGCACCAAATGCTGCTTTTTTCATTCCCTCCTTTATTCATCTCGTCTTAAACCCCGTCCAGGAGGCAGGCATTTGGATGAAGCGATGATGTTGACAGAAAGGGCTCTCCTCTGCGGCTGAAGCTCAGTGCAGGGATTCTCAGAGCTGTGGGAGACCTTGAGGCAGGATAGTGAGTAAAAGCCACAGGATGCGGAGGCTGCTGAGGGAGCAGGTGGAGTGTGGCTAACCGAGGCCCCAGACCGAGAAGGATGACGTCCAAACTAAGATTTGAAGGAAGTGGTACTTATGCTGGAAAAGAAGACAAGAAAGCAAGTCACCAGGGAGAAGATCTCATATAGACGTTCTGTGTCTTCTCTGTGTTTCTAAAATACTGACAAATCATTAAAAGAGAGAAGCTGCACTGATGACATCCTTCATCTCTGTTTCAGGAAATGGACTTTTTTTTCTGGCAGGGCAAGTGAAAGATAGCAGAGTAAAAAGAAGATTAATTTTGTACCTACTGAATTAGAGGGTTATAGAAAAACGTGATGGACATCATCTCACTGAGTTCTCATGACACATCTCAATGACTATCTCTGTGGTCATGGCTGTTCTGAAGGGCAGAGCCAAATCACTTCCCTGGGACAGTGCCTGGCTCTGTGTTGGCATTCTGTCTGGGTTCAAACACACACACACATACCTGATGCCAACATCTCAAGAGGTTCCCACTCTTTGGATGTTCCTGTCTGAAGCTTTTCAAAATAAAATCTGAACTTATTTGTAAATAGAATGCGTTTTAGTCCCACGGTACTGATAAACATAAATTAAGAAACCCTAAGACCTCCCTGGCTTCTAAAGAATCAGAGTTTCTTTCTTATTCACAAGGATGCAGGTGGACAGGCTTCATCAACTGTCTGCAGTGACTCATGGACAGGAGCTGTCTTGAGGGTCCACCATCGTCAGAGGGAAAGAGCCTCCAATGTCATTACAGAAAGGGACAACGTCCAAAGGACCCTGAGGGAGATTTTCATTAGTCCCATCATTGGTGAAGAGCATTGACAACCCATTGACTGGGCTCAGCTGCAGGGAGCTGCCCACAGCTATAGGCTGGTTCGGGGCCAGGCCCTCTACTGCCCAAGGACATTGCTGAACCAGGCTTGCCATGCATGACCTTTACATACAGATCACAAAAATAGAGGATT
>NW_026652292.1:4208196-4340822 GCF_009828535.3 Hylobates moloch | reverse complement strand
CCTCCCAAAGTGCTGAGATTACAAGTGTGAGCCACCGCGCCCGGCCCGCACATTTTTCTGTTACATTTTTACTGAAAATATAAAAGGTGTGAGGAACAATTTTCCAATAATTTTAGGAGTGTTTGTTTACCTGGAGAAATTGGTGAGGCTGGCACTCGCTGTGGCACAGTGTTCTTGGACAGAGCATGAGGGATCCAGAGGGTGTTCTGGCTTTGGCTTGGTGGGGCGTGGCTGTCTCTGGACTGTTAGGAAGGCACTGGGGCAGAAGCAAAGACACGTGTTCTGCACTGGCAGGGCTGCTTACTGATTCGAAGGAAGCCGCTGAAAACCTAAGGGTAGGTTGTAAATAAAAAAAATTAAGAAAAACAACCAAGGGCCGAGGGACGAGAAAAATCCATTTGGCTGCGATGGAATTCAGAGCTGGAGTCAGGGTTGGTCTTTGCCCAAGGAGGTCCTCAGCTTGTAGTGACAGGGCCTTCTGGGAGGGCTTCATCTTCTCCCTCGAGTCCCACAAAACGCTTGAAGATGTTCCTGGGGCAGTCCACGCTCATCCGAGGACACAAAAGCTTCCTGGAGCACTTCTCAGCCCCAGAGCTGCTGATGGAGGCCATGGGGTTCCGTGAGCATGCAAGCCTCTCCTGGTCATCAACCCTAATGTCCTACCTGGAGGAAGAGCTGAGCCACATGGAGAGAATGTCCACAGTGCACGCTCCTCTTTTTCCTCGCTCTTGTTTCCAGTAGCTGACCCCTTCCCGCAAGGACAAAATCAAAACAACAACAAAACACTATTGTTTCTCAGAAATGACTTTCTACTTAGCATAAGCCCCTCCAGGTTCATTCACATTATTGCAAATGACAGCATGTTCTTTGTTTTCAAGGCAGAATAGTATAACACTGTGTATATGTACCACATTTTCTTTGCTCATTTTCTCGTGATGCACACAGGTTGATCCGTATCTTGCCTATTGACCAAGCACTTGGCTAGTGCTACAATGAGCGTGGGAGTTTAGGTATTCCTTTGACAGACTGATTTCAATTCCTTTGAATATATACCCAGAAGTGGGCTTGCTGGATAATATGGTAGGTCTGTTTTTCTATTTTCTGAGGCCGAGCACAGAAAGACAAATATAGTACCACATAATCACACTTACATGTGGAATCTAAAACTGTTGAACTCCTAGTAGAGTGAAAATCCTCTGGGGATGGGGGAAAGGAGAAAGACTGGGAGATGTAGGTCACAGGGTACAAAGTTTTAGCTAGACAAGAGAAATGAGTTTTAAGATCTGTTGCACAGAAAGTTGACTATGGTCAATAGTAACATATTGTTATTTCAAAGCAAGTGAGAGAGTAAATTTCAAAGGTCTCACCACAAAAAAACAATAAGTAAGCAAGGTGAGGAATATGTTAATTCACTTGATTTAATCATTTATGTTATTTACATATATCAGAACACCACATTGTACCCCATGAATGCATGCAATTATTTATTTGTCAACAAAAATTGTATTAAGAAAAAATTACTTTCTTGGGAGGCTGAGGCGGGAGGATCATTTGAGCCCAGGAGTTCGAGGTAATAGTTCGAGTGAGCTATAATCAGCCACTGCACTCCAGCCTGGACAACAGGACAAGACTGTCTCAAAAACAAAATGACTTTCTAAATTGCACACTGACATGAATGATATAATGTTGAAACCAACAGGGTATGCATTAGAGTTTTGTCAACACTGTCCTGCTTCTTCTGAATGACAGAAGTGAATCAGTGTCATAAAGATGACCAAAGACTCCTTATATACATCCTGGCTTCAACTTCCCCATAAACCATCCTTGGGGGAGTGAGCTAAACTTTTGTTTTGTCTTAAAATATGTATAGTTTTTCATTGCCGTGCCAGGCAGAATTCAGATGATTTTTCATCCATTATCTTATTTAATTCTCAGAATAAATCCATGGCTCTTACATTACCAATTTAAAAGTGCAAGCATCTAGATGTGAAAAGATTTCATCCTGGGGTGAAATGACTAATTCATTGAAGAGGAAGCCATCAAAACCAAGATGCTGCAAAACTTCTCCATGAAACTTTTAATTCCATTTGCTTTTTCTAAATTGAAATTTGTTCATTTTTAAGAAACTGAAATGAAGTCATTTATAAATACATTATTTATAGAAACTTTGAATTAATAAATATGACAGTAATAGCCTAAATTTGTACAGCAATTTATAATTTTAGGAACAACTACACAAATATTAACTCAGTTGATATTATGAAAAGTTTTTGTGACTCATTTACAAGTAAGCATTTTAAAATGGTATATATTCAAGTAGAACATGCTGTTGAGGTCTACAGATCCACAGTGAAATGGTTGCTACAGTTAAGCAAATTAACCTATACATCACCTTTCATCATTATCCCTGTTTTTGTGGTATGAGCACCTGAAATCATTCTCTTATCGAGTTTCCAATACACAGTATATTATTTACCATAGTCCTCAGGCTGTGCATTAGATCTCCAGGTTTATTCATCCTTCATAAGTGAAAGTGTTGCAACTTTTTTTTTTTTTTTTTGACAGAGTGTCTCACTCTGTCACCGAGCTGGAGTGCAGTGGTGCGATCTCGGCTGCCTGCAACCTCCGCCTCCTGGGTTCAAGCAATTCTCTGCCTCAGTCTCCTGAGTAACTGGGATTTCAAGCGCCCGCCACCACGTCTGGCTAATTTTTGTATTTTTAGTAGAGATGGGGTTTCACCATCTTGGCCAGGCTGGTCTTGAACTCCTGACCTCATGATCCACCTGCGTCGGCCTCCCAAAGTGCTGGGATTACAGGCGTGAGCCACTGCACCTGGCCTAAAAGCGTTGTACCTTCTGACCTACATCACTCCGTTTCCTCCTCCTCCCTGCCCCTGGTTACCACTGTTCTATTCTCTGTTTAACATATTCAACCTTTTTTTTTCAGATTCACATATAAGTGAGATTATGTGGCACTCTTATTTCTATATCTGGGTTATTTTACTTAGCATAATGTCATCCAGGTTCATCCATGTTCTCACAAATGGCAGGATCTGCTTCTTTAGGAAGGCTGCATATTATTCCACTGTGTTCATTCATATACCACCATTTCTCTATCCCTTCATCTGTTGACAGATGCTTAGGTTGTTTCTATGTCTTGGCTATCGTGAATAATGGGGGAATGAATATGAGAATGCAGATAGTTCTCCAAGATGCTGGTTTAATTTCCTTTGTGTATACACCCAGCAGATAAATCATTGTGGTATATGGTAGTTGTGTTTTCAATTTTTTGAAGAATCTCCGTACTGTTTTCCATAATGCTTGCACCAATCCCTATGAAAATTCTAATGGTGTTTTTCACAGAAATAGAAAAGTACCTAAAATTTATATGGAACCAAAAGGTCCCATATAGCCAAGGCAATTTTGGGGGAAAAAAAATGTTGGACGCATTACACATGCTGATTTCAAATTATATTACAAAGCTATAGTAATCAAAACAGTGTGGTACTAAGAGTATGGTAATGTTTTAGACACATAGATCAGTGAAACAGAATAGAAAGCCCAGAAATAAACTATATGGTCAGCTAATTTTTGACAATGCCACCAAGAAGACAAATGAGAAAATAATAGTCTCTTCAAAAAATGATGCTGGGAAAACAATGTCCACTTACAAAATAAATAAATAAATAAATAAATAAATAAATAAATAAATAAATACATTGGGTCTTTATTCTACATTACACACAAAATCAACTCTAAATGGATTAAAGACCTTAACTTCAAGGCCTGAAATGCCAAATCTCCTAGAAGAAAGCATAGGGGAGAAGCTCCTTGACATTGACAGTCATCAATAATGATTTTAAAAAATTACACCAAAGGCTCAGGCAACAAACATAAAAATAAAGTGGTACTATATCAAGCTGAAAAGCTGCTGCACTACAAAAGAAACAGTCAACAATCAAAAGACAGCTTACAAACTGGAGAAAATATTTGAAAATCATATATCTGAAGAGGGATTAATACCCAAAATATATAAGGAACTCACACAACTCAATAGCAGACAGAATAATAACTGGATTAAAAATAGTCTCCAAAGAAGACATGCAAATGGCCAACAGGTATGTGGAAAGACGCTCAAAATCACTAATAAAGAAATACAAATCAAAGCCACAGCAAGATACCACTTCACTCCTGTTAGGATGGTGGTTGTCAAAAAGGCAACAAATAGCAAATGTTGGCAAAGCTGTACAAGGCTTGTACACTATTGACGGGAACATAAATTGGTACAAGTCAGCATTTTGAATTACATAATTACAAATCGGAGGACTTGAGCAATTCTAGTTAGACATAATAGTATCATCTGAATATTTGTCCTTTGTATATCAATAAGAAAGAAAATTTAAATATTTTATTAAAGCATAACATGTGGATCACCATGCATATGTTCCTGTGTCACAGAATGAGCATACCCTGGTAACTTCTACCCAGGTCAGGAAAATCAGCAGCAGCATCCTGGAAACTTCCTTATGTCTCCAACCTGCATTACCCATTTAGGTCTCTTTTTGGACTTCTTATAAATTAGATGATACGACATGTCCTCTTGTGTCTAGCGTCTCTTATTCAAACTTTTATGAGTGAAATTCCTTCTGGTTGTTATAAGAATCGCTAACCAAAGTCTTTGTACGAATTTCTACCGTATCAGTAGAGATGAACAGTGCAGTTGTTACACAACCACAGCATCACACAATATTGCCTAGTGCATCATATACATTATATAATGGTTCATATAGATCACATATAGTAGTATTAAGTATAATATACCATATACACAGCGTGTATATAATATAGATTGGTTTACATATGTGACTACGTGTGTGTATACACACACACACACACGCACATATATATAGTGCATATATATATATATATATATACACAGTGCATATATATATATATATAAACACACTTTTGTTATGGAAGATTTCAAACATGTATGACTATAGGCAGACTGGTGTACTAAACTTCAATATACCATTATCTTTTGCCAACAACTTGGACACTGTGACCAATCCTGTCCTATTCAACCTTCATTCCACTTGCCCTTTCTTTTATGAATTTGAAGCAAATATTCCAGAGTGTGTCTGTGAAGATAGATTTAAAAATCATTACATAATTATATTAAAAGAAATAATTCCTCAATACCAGTGAATAGCCAGTGTTCATATTTCCAATATTTTCATTAATGTGCTTGTTTGTTTTTCAGAGTTTATTTGTATCAGAATCCAGATTAGTTCCAACGTTTTGATTAATTGATATGTCTTTTAATTCCCCATACAAATTCTTTTTGAACTCTTTTTTCCTAGCTATTTTGTCATTGGAGAAATTTGTTATTTGTCCTGCAGAATTTGTATAGCTTCCAGTTTGTTAATTGCATTTCTGTGGTGCAGTTGAAATGTTCCTCTTCCCTCTGCATTTCCTGAAATTTGTTAGGTAACACACATACATATAGGTACATAGATATATGAATATACAGATATGTGAAATTTCTCAAAATCAAAATTTAGTCTGAGTCACTAATGTTAAGAAAACCCTGATCAATAGAGACAGTGACACCATGAAGAGAGAGAGTTCTCACACTGTATGCCTGATAACAAAAAAGACTACAAAAACCACATGATGACCACAAGATGACTTGCACAAAGGTCATCTCGACCTTGCAAAAAAAAATACTTCTGCAAGGACATTTGCCCAGCAGCTGCCTGTCCAATCTTGCACTGGAATCACCTTTGCTATTGAACTTTGTAGCCAAGGATAATTATTCCAAAACAATTATGTAGTCTTTTTCTTTAAAAACCCCTATCTTACTTTATCTCCCTAATAGGCACATAGTTTACTGTGGTGTGCATATTCTCATTGTAATGCTTTATTCCCAAATAAACATGTTTTTCTTCTAGACAGCCTTTGTCTGTTATCTAAGTTGAAATATACACATGCATATGGACACATGCACATGCACACATACATACATATCATACCTATACACACATGCATACACACAAATATGCATCCATGTATTATGACATATTTTATATATTTTTTTTCTGTCTTTTTGCTAGACTACTTTGTAGGAGGTGTTATGTCTCCTATGCAATTGGTGTCCCAGCCTCCAATGTCTTTCAGCTTCTCTCCCTTCTTTGCTGGGGCTGCCAGGGTACTCACTTCTCCAAACCCTCCTCCCCTTAAACTGGCTCTCAGAAGAGAATCTGTCCAGGTGTGGTGACTGGTGTGATGGTAATTTTATGTGTGAACTTGGCTCAGCTGTGGTGCTCAGCTGATTGGTCTAACCTCAGTCCAAACGTGGCTGGGGAGGTATTAATATTTTGCAGGAGTGAATAACATTAAAATGATAAGACATTAAGTAAAGCAAATTACACGTCATAACGTGGGTGAGCCTCTTTTAATTCGTCAAAGGCCTTACAGGACTGAGGTTTCCCAAAGAAGAAGGAATTTGGCCTCAAGATTGCAATAGAGGAAACCTGCCTGAGTTTCCAGCCTGCTGCCCTGAGGATTTTGAACTCAAGAAGTCCGCATCGAATCGTACCTGCATCCCCAGGCTGCTGGCCTGCCCATGGGATTTCAGACTTGCCAGCTCCCACAATTGCATGAGATGATTCTTTAAAACAATTCTTCTCTTTCTTTCTCTCTCTCTTTCTACATACACACACACACACACACACACACACACACACTCTCACACACACACATATGTGAGGGATACATATATATATATCACTCGCGGGATATATATATATATATATAACTCACAAGCATATATATATATGTATGTGTGTGTATATGTATGTGTGTGTGTATATATATATATATATATATATACACATACACATATGGAGAGAGAGAGAGAGAGAGTACATACTCCCTCATTTACGTATATATCCTATTGGTTCTTTCTGGAGAATTCTACCTAACATAGCTAAAGCAACTAATTGACTAGTTGCATGTCTGTTTCTCAAAGAGAAACACAAAGCTTTGAGCTAAAGTCATAAATCTCGAACTAACTGTGGGACTGGAGCGTCGGTGGAAAGTCAGAAGCACACATCTCTTGGACCCTGCTGTTCTGAAGTCATCCCACCCACAAGTGGCCTCCTCTGCTTTCCATAGATCTCTGTGAAAGCTGCTTCCTAATGACAGCTGGAGCTGTGCATCAGAGAGGGTTGGGCTTGGAGGTGGGCATCGCTTGTTCCTGGCTTGGAGGCTGAGTGAGATCAGAGCATATTTCCATTGCTGGTGCTAAAATCAAAACTCCCCTCTTCAGACAGGGATTACAGCCTGGTCAGAGAGCGACTCACCCGCTGCACTCTGGTTGCTTTTACTGCCGGGCTGGCCCTTGATTGGACTCGATGTTTCCCAGATGTTCTTGCTGGCACTCATACCTCTCCCTCCTCAGTGTGGCACCCATCCCTGCTCACAGGAAAAAATGACTTTCTGTACGAAGCTCTTTCCCCCACAGGGCAAGCGGCGTGTGCCAATGTCCTGGATGCCTCCTTGTGAAGAGCCTGCCTCGCATGAATGCAAATCAATGATTTTATCCTCAGATCTGCACAAGACATGTTTGATGGAGTTCTACGTTTCTTTAGGCCCTGAAGAGACACACACATTCTATTAGGAGAATGTTGTGAGCTACTGAGTACCGGGTGGGTGGGAGACAGGACATTTGGGACTTGGAGCGGCAGTGGTTTTCCAAATAACACTCTTTTGGCTGCTGAACAGTCGAAGTAGGAAGAGCTAGAGCCCCCCACAGCTGATGACAGCCCCCGCAAGCCAGGCTCAGGAGAGCAGCCTTCAGACTAACAAGGCTTCTGCCTTAGGAAAGGCACTATCTTCCTTGCTTACCAAGCGAATGAAGTTGTCTGTGCAGTTTTAAATATAATATAAAAGCCATATCTTCTAATAGTTTTATTACTTCAATGTTTAATTTTATGAGGATCTTTGAAGCACCAACCCTATTCACAGCATGGTGTGCCCTGCAGCAGGGAATGCTGTCTCCTTCCTTCAGTTTCTCCCTATGCATATCTGTGATCCATCACAGCACAGCACGGTATGCCCAGAGTAGTGATTCTAAGTTTGGATTCCACCATTGGTTCACCAAAGAAAGTTACTTAGGATCCCTGCACTTCCGTTTCTTCATGTATCACATAAGAATAATAATGGCAGCAAGTATTATGGGTTATTTGAATAATTACAAAAAGATAATGTACTTGAAGCAGTTGAAGTACCCATGAATGATAGCTATCATCATGGTCCTATTTTTCATTATTATCCAGTTATTTTATTATTATCCTGGAGCACTTGTTCTCAACCAGGGACAGTCTTGCTCTCTTAGGGATATCTGGCATTGTCTAAAGACAATTTTGCTTGTCACAATGGGTGAGGGTGTTATTGGCATCTAGTAGGTACAAGTCAAGGGTGCTGCTAAACAACCTACAGCACACGGAACAGCCCTACAACCAAGAATTATTCCACTCAGAATGTCTGTAGTGCCAAGGTTGAGAAACCCTGCTCTACAGAGAGTAATGGGAGGAATGAGGGGAACAGTGTGAGAAACCAACAGTCTCGGAGGGTGTGGGCTTTGGAACATTCTTTCATCCCTACTGCAAGTGGGGACATATAGTCGCTTTATGGTCTCTGAGACTCTGGAATTCTGAGTTTCCTTCTTACCTATTAATGAATCTGGAAAAGTGCAGCTGTTAGCACCGTGTCTGCCTTCCATCATTGTCCAATAGAGAGCGTGAGTATTACAGAACAGAAAGGGATGCAAAACGCTTTCTGTAGATGTCTCAAGACCTCTATACCATGCTAAAAATGAGCCTCTTCCCAGGTCCCATCTTAAAGATCAAAACCATGAAATCTTCCTAATGTATGCCTCTGAGCCGTGTGCAGTACCGAGCATGTTTGAAACTTAGATTTCCCAGACACTTCTCTATGTTGTACAACACATATGCACAGGAGCATGAGCAAAGCATTAAGATTTTCCACTAAAATAAAAGCTTGTCAAATTCATAGATACATCACCAGTATCATTTCCATAATTATAGTTGATTTCACCACTCAAGGTTAATGATTGGAAAGCTATTTGAAATGACAGAATTGGCCACTGGTCTTCTGGGCTATTGCCATAGGCAGAGACTATTGCTAAAGTGTGTCTGCATCCCCAGTGGCTTAGTCTTACGCAGCAAGGTCCACAAAATTACACTGGAAAGAATTACTCTTGGTAACACCATAGCTAATAGCAGGTTGCCTCAGAAGTGAAGGCTCACACCAATGCATCATGGCTGCACATTGGCACCCACGTGGTTCTCATATACAGCAATCTTGCAGAGCAGAGGAGCATGAGGGGAATGTGGAACACAACAGCAGCCCTGGTCCCTGGGCAGCTTTCTTCGGGGATGTTACATCATCTTAAAACCCAACTCCATCAACCTGTGAAACTGACACATAGACACCAGCTGCTGTGACATCACAGAGGGAGGAGAGAAAAGCAGGAGGCCTGCTGAAGGCATGAGGCTGCACAAAGCTATGTTTCCAGCTTGCCTCACAGCCCTGCTTTCTCTTCATTTTCACACTTTTCTCCTTGCCAAGATCCTGACTGCTGCCACACAGGTGTCATAGGCAAGGTATATCCTTCTCCAGGACATACTGGTGTGGGTCCTCTCTACTCTTGGCAACCTGTCCAGGCTTCCAGGGCAGGAATTTATCACTAGAGCCCTCTTATAAAACTGGCAAATCTGTTTCAGTGCTGAGAGCTTTTCCCCATCAGATAAGGCTGCAGGAACGTCTAAAAGCACGATCCGTGGTGGTCTTAAAAATTCTAAACCTTTGACTCGAGCCAAGACTTCAGGAAAACAAAAGTGCAACAGTTCTTGGTAGAAGACGCATTAAAAATTAGTTTCTAAAAGTCATTGGAGCACTCAATATCTTCTTTCCTATTGTAATATATCTCAAGAAAGTTTCTCAAGCTAAACACACTTAATGATAACAACAGAAATGTTGGTTAGAAAATGTAATTTTATGACTGCATACACCAGTACACCAGGTACATATCTATAGCATTTGACTCTGCAATTGACATCTGATTGGCTGATGAAGATTTCTCATGTTAGAGAGGGCAGCGTGCTTTCCTGCAGTGTGATATTTTCTTAAACTTTCTGCCTAATAACATCATTGGTTTTCACCACTGGCTTTACTCCGCTTTCCACTCACTTGATGAGTGTGAGGAAACAACAGACCCAGACCAGTAAGTGCACAGATGTAGCAGTAGTGGCCACACACTTGTCCTCAATGAGAAAGGAATCATTCTTGCAGGCTGGCTTTAAAAACACATATGCTATTAAACAGTTACAAGTTAATGTCAATGGGTTTCTTTGCTCAGATGGTCATGGTCTGCAGTGCCAAACGCAAACAACTCCATCTTGATAAGTAGAACATATGTTCTAGTTTCACCTCTAAAGGCAGCCTAATTAACACCTGACACCGTCTACTCATATTTACTGGGAAAGGATAATCAATGACAATACTCGTCCCAGGGAACAGGGCTGTGACTTAGGATGTCACAGTCTCATACTATTCATCATGAAGATGGAATTGTTGCAGCCCTGAAACTCCGGATTTTTTTAAAAAATGTACGTTAGAATTTAAGATGAAACTCTTAGCATAAATGTTGCCATTAGCAGGCGATCATTATCAAGATATCCCATCCCTTGAATTCAACTCTAAGTTGCCCCAGAACAAAACAGTGAGCTGAGTCAAGTTGCCACGTCACATCAGTGCACACACCGCTCTCAAGCTCCAGAACTCTCCTTTTCCTTCTTTTCTCAAAAAGGGCCTGGAAACTGTTACCAGTACTGCCCAGAGTAATGATGCTTACATCATATCCCTGTTGAGGTATGCATTAAAGAATGGATGGTTCCAGTTATCTGTCTGGTGGAGATGACTCATGAATCTGTGTCTACAGTTGTGGCTTCTCTTTGGAGTTCTGATTCTCTTTGTTCTCCCTGCTGCTGTGGATCACCACCTGGATGCCGGTAGCCACCAGGGTTCAGGGCACAGGGCACAGGAGTGAGCCCCAACCCTCTTCCCTTTACACGTCTTACCCATCACTATTCCAAACCCATCCTTCTCAATGAAGTGGAGCCGTCATCTGGGGACGGTCCTTGCTATGCCTCACTTTCATGCTGTGATTTGGAGGTCACTGCCCCTGATCACAAGTTAACTCAGCCTGGAGGTCAAGGCCTTGAGCTCTTGTCTCCATCTGCCATTCAGCCTCCACTCCTGCTGTCCCATCCATGGGCCCTGTGTTAGCCAGGTTTCACCAGAGAAGCAGAACAGAACCATTAGTGTATGTGTATGTCTATCTGTCTGCCTATCTATGGAGAGAGAGAGAGAGAGAGATCATAAGAAGTGGTGCACACAATTAGCAGGGGCCAGAAATCTCACAATATGTTGTCTGCAAGCTAAGACCTATGAATGCGAGTAGCGTGACTCCACTCCTAATCCAAAGGACAGAGGTCTAGGAGTGCTGATGGTGTGAGGCCCAGCCTGAGAGTCTGAGGGCAGGAGACGACAGATAACCAACTCATGCAGTCAAGTAGAGATGTTGAATTCTCCCTTCCTCTGCCTTTTTGTTCTGTTCATGCCCTCAATGGATTAAGTGAGGCCCATCTACATTTGCTTTACTCAGTTCACAGATTCAAATGCCAATCCTCTCTGGAAACACCCTCGCAGACACACATAGTATAACGTTTGGCCAAATGTCTGGGCATCTCGCAACCCAGTAAAGTTGGCACATGAAATTAACCACCACAGAACCTCACTGCTGAGCTATGCTAATTCTTCCATCCTGGTGACTTTTCTTTCCTCAATCGCAGTTTCAGAAGTGCTCTGTTCTTGTTCTCTGAGCCCTCTCTGCCTGCCATGCAAATGCATCTCAGGTGGGCATCTCCTCTGCCAAGCCTGTGGGGCCTCCCTTCCTGCAGGGCAACCCCTGTCCCCTTAGCCCCCCTAATATTTTACTGTTTTATGGTACTTTTGCATTTCAACCTTACGTTATCATGATTCATGTGCAGCCTTCTCTCTCCTCTGAGGCCAGGAGCTCGTTGAGGACTTCATCTCTGTGTTTTCTACAGGACTCTGGGTGTGGGTAAGAACTCAGCATCTGGAGGTTGAAGGCATGCATAGGGAAAAAGCCATATTTCTCCAACACCTTTCCCCAAAGGAATTCCCTCTGTCTCCCCAGCTTGAGATTCGGTGGTTTTTCCTCTCATGGTGAGTGTTGAACCAAGCATCACACACTGCTTTCTGTCCACCCTTGGCAAGGCCTGTATCCAGGTCTCACATCGATCCTTTTCCAAGCGTGCATGGTTATTGGCAGAACTCAGTCTTCGCGGTTGCAGAACAGAGGTCCCTGCTTCACTGATGGTGGTTTTCCAGGAGCTGCACTGGGCATCTAAAAGCCCCACAGCTTCCTGGATGTGGTCCTCTCTAGGTCTTCAGAAATAGTGATTTGCTTCTGCAAGGTCAGCATGAAAGTCTCTTGCTTCAGCCTGCTAAGATGATGGCTTCTTCTATAATAAAATGTAATCACGAATTGCCATCCTGTCACCTTGGCCACATTCTGTTGTGGCTGAAGTCAAGTCACAGATCCACCCAAACTCAAGGGAAGGTATTACTGTGTGCCTGTTCCCCACCAGAAATGTTCCTCCATCCACCTGTGGCTTGTATGTTGACACCATCACACCATTCAAATCTAAGCTCCGTTGGCACTTCCTGACTACCCAGTGGATGACGGCTGCCTAATTGCTCCACATAACCTCACCCTTTAGAAAGCCTCTGCACAGTGTGCACTGCCAGCCTATATTTGCATTACTGTGGTGTTTATATGTTTATTTATTTGCTATCTCTCTCCCTGCAAGAATGCAATTCTATACAAGAAGGGACCACCCTCACCAGTCTTGCTCGAAATGCATCTTAGTGCCTGGCACATAATACATTCCTACTAAATCAGCATCAGCAGGCTGAGAAAATGAATGAAGGTCAGGGTCCTGGGCCTGTTGATGTGGTACGGTTCCTGCTTTGCCAAGAGCCGATAAACAATCAGTCATGGGACTTGCAGGTCAGAGGTGGGTCCCTGGACTGTTCTTGCTTCTGCGAGAGGGTGATCTATTTTTCAGAGGTAAATAAAAGCAGCTGCAGTGTTAATATTTCAGGTGTTGTGATTATTGATTATGGTGTATCATATTGCATCCTACGGAACAGCAATCCAAAACCACCCGGCATAAAAGAGAATAAGAAGGGTGTTTTCATGTTTCTTAACATTTCTAACCTGTACATGTGCATGCATGAATGTGTGTGTGTTTTGTGTGTGTGTGTGTTGTGTGTATATGTGTGTGTGTGTGTGTAAGGAAATTCTATTTTTTCCTTTTGCTAACCAAGTTCTTTTATCCGTGAAACAAGATGTGCCTAGCCACAAATGTAGTCTTGTCCACGGGATTGAGCTTCGGGCCATCTGTTCATCCCCAAGGAATCTATCACCAGGAGAGAAATATCTGATCAGGTCAGAATGAAACATGGATGCAGAAACAGAGAACTCAGGCTACTCCCTTTCCAACCACACAGAAATCATCATATTTCTCACATGAAAGCATTAAAGCCACTCTTGCTTCAAGAATTATTTTTAGTTGTATAGAAAAAAATGCAAACACAAGTCCAGCCATTATTATCAAAGCTTAGCTAATCTTTCTGATGATGGATGCATCAGTTTATCTAATAACTTGGAGGTTTCTTCGAGATCCTGGCACTGTTTTATCGAAACGAATCATGGATAACATGGTCAATTTATCTCAGTCTCCTGTCTCCAGAAGTTTCAGTGCATGACCGGACACTCTGAGAAAGGCAGAGCGTCTTTGTTGCAGAGCTGAAGACGTTACTCCTCCTTGGGGAATGCTCTCATCATCCCAGCTAGGCAGCAACTGAGATCCTAAATGTGATCATTAATGGGCTTTGACATTTTATCATATTTAGAGCAACTACAGTTGCTAGTCTGATTCCAGTGTTGCATATGTGATCCATTATTTACTGTGTCTAAGGAATTTGCATTCATATTTTAGTGTGATGCAAATAGCTACAAAAATAATGATACACCCTCTGCAACCCTGGGGGTGCACATTCTTTTTTATCCCCTGTGATCTCTCAAATCAGTTTTTCACAGTTGAAGACAGAATTATTGGCCCTAGCTAGGTTTACCTCCCCACTAACTTTGACAATTTTAGAACTGTCTATTGCTTTTAAAGTGCAGAAGAAAATATTATTGTTCTCTTTCCCAGAGCACTCTATGGGGGCCACCAGAACCTGAATTTAGTTCTGGGAAGTAACTACTAATTCACACTCCACCATTCTGTTACACGCTTCGAATTGCTTGTTCATTTTAGAGTCTTAGGTTTGAAGCTCAAGCCACTTTTCTAGCCAAGGATATAACTAATAAGCACCTGCTGTTCAGCTCCACTGCTCTGTACTTCCTTATCGGAAACTGTCTCATTTCCCAAACAGGAGGATGTAAATTGGCACCATGGCTTCCAAGACATTTTCAAGAATAAGTTGGGCTTTGCACATAAAAAAAAAGCTCCCTTTATAAATTTTATTTTGCATTTCTTCACCTAGAGGAAGTACTCTCTTTCTTCTTTGGAAGGTGGGTTTTTAGCCGAAAAAAATCTGACCTCTACAAATTGCCCATGGCATCCTTCAGCCACCATCCCAAGTCCGGGGAACAACTGATATGCTTTCTGCCTATCGCTATAAATTAGTTTATTTTCTTTAGAATTTATAAAAATGGAATAAAGCACTATGTGCTCTTTTTTTTTCTTGTTTCATTCACTCAGCATAATTATTTTGAGATCTATCAATGTTGTTGTGTGTATCAACTGTTCTTTCCTTTTCATGTCTGAGTAGTGTTCCACAGTATGCTTATACCCAGCTTGTTTATCCATTTACCTATTGACAGACATTTGGGATGTTTCCACTTTTTGGCTATCACAAATTAAGTACTCATGAACGTTTGTTTACAAGGATTTGCATTGCACATATACTTTCATTTATCTTGAGTAAATGTCTAGAAGCAGAATAACTAGATCATATGGTAGATATAGGTTTAACTTTTTTTTTTTTTTTTTGAGACGGAGTCTCGCTCTGTCGTCCAGGCTGGAGTGCAGTGGTGTGATCCCTGCTCACTGCAAGCTCTGCCTCCCGGGTTCACGCCATTCTCCTGCCTCAGCCTCCGGAGTAACTGGGACCACAGGCGCCACCACCATGCCTGGCTAATTTTTTGTATTTTTAGCAGAGATAGGGTTTTACCGTGGTCTCGATCTCCTGACCTCATGATCCGCCCACCTCAGCCTCCCAAAGTGCTGGGATTACAGGCGTGAAGTTTAACTTTTTAAAAAAGAGAAAAATTATTTTCCAAAATGGTTACACAATTTTATATTCCAATCAGCAGTGCCAGACATCCCTATCTTACTACTCATTTTAATGGGAAAGCATTTCGTCTTTCACCATAACCATGATATTACCTGTTGCATATTTTTTTTCACAAATACATATTAACAGGGTGAGGAAGAAGCCTTCTACTCCTAGCTTGCTGAAAGCTTTTATGAGAAAATGGATGCTGGGTTTTGTGAAGGGCTTTTTCTACTTTTACTCAGATGTTCATGGGACTTTTCACTTTTAGTTTGTCACATTTATTTTGGATTGTTAAACTCACCTTGCATTCCTGGGGTAAACCTCACTTGCTCACTTGGTCATGATGTATTTTTAAATGTTGAATTTAACTGGTAAGATTTAGCTTAGGATTTTTGTTCTTCCATGCTCCCAAAGTCTGTAGTTTTCTTTTCTTTTTTTTTTTTTTGAGACGGAGTCTTGCTCTGCCACCCAGGCTGGAGTGCAGTGGCGCAATCTCGGCTCACTGCAAGCTCCGCCTCCCGAGTTCACGCCATTCTCCTGCCTCAGCCTCTCCGAGTAGCTGGGACTACAAGCGCCTGCCACCACGCCCGGCTAATTTTTTGTATTTTTTTAGTAGAGACGGGGTTTCACCGTGGTCTTGATCTCCTGACCTCGTGATTCGCCCACCTCGGCCTCCCAAAGTGCTGAGATTACAAGCGTGAGCCACCGCGCCCGGCCTCTTCTTATAATGTCATTAACTTTTTTTTTTTTTTTTTAAGTCAGGGTAATGTCAGTTCACAGAATGAGAAACCTCTTCAGTTTTCTAGTTGAGTTTCTATATAAATAGTATACTATCTTTTATTAATGTTAGTAGAATTTACTAGTGAAGCTATCTGTCTCGGATATAATCATTGAAGGGAGGTGATCTGCTACAAATTCACTTGCTTTAATAGGGAAGAGGCAGGAGAATAGGGAATAAGGGAACTAAGGGTTAAGGAGAAGGAGAACAGCAGGTGCAGCCAGCTCCAGACGAGATTGGGCATCATGCAGGCCACATCCTCGCTCCTGCGATAACAAAACAGAAGATTCCACTTCAGCCCCTGACTGACTGGGAGCCAAGTCTTCGCTTCAGTTTCTGATGGGTCATGGGCCAATCCTTCCTAGGGTGTAACCAACTGGACGCCTCTAAAGGGCATTTAGGGATGTTACCAAATTCTTTTATCTTAATAAAAACCCTAAAGAACATTGTAATCTGGGGGGTTCTTGAGGCACTTGCTTGAGCCTGTTCCCACTCTGTGGAACGCAGTTTTGCTTCAATAAATCTGTGCTTTTGTTACTCTGTTCTTTTGCTGCTTTGTTTATCTTTCATTGCTTCATTCTTTTGTTGCTTTGTTTGTACGTTTTGTTCAATTCTTTGTTCAACATGCCAAGAACCTGGACAACTCACAGTCAAGACGTTCCATCCAGTAACACACAGAGCTCATTCAGGTCATCTCCTTCTTCTCGACTGAGCTTAGTAGTTCCTGTCTGCCAAGGGACTTATCCATCTCACATGTGTTGTCAAATTTACTGGCACAAAGTTGTTCATAATATTCCCCTATTATCTTTAAAAAATTAATCGTAAAATTCACATAACATAAAATTTACCATCTTGACCAAGTATATTTTAACTATTTTTAAATATATCCACATTGTTGTACAACTACTTCCAAGAACTCTTTTAATCTTGTAAAACTGAAATTATCTACTGGTTAAAAAATAACCCTCCATCCATCTTCTCAGCCCATGGAGACTAACATTCTACTTTCTGTCTTTATGAATCTGACTACTCCAGATACTTCCTATAATTGGAATTATACAATATTTGTCTTTCCTGACTGGCTTATTTCACTCAGCATGCTGTCTTCAAGGTTCATCCATGTTGTAGCATGCATCAGAATTTTCTTCCTTTAATATCCATTTGATGCATATACTGTATTTTGTTTATCCATTGATTCATTGATAGACGCTCGTGTTGCTTCCACTTCTTGACTATGGTGAATAATGGTGCTATGAACATGGGCACACAAATACCTTTTTGATACCGTGCTTTCATTGTATTGGATATATCCAGTGGAATTGATGGATCATATGGTAATTCTATTTCTAATGTTTTGAGAAACTACCATACTGGTTTTCATAGCAACCGCACCATTTTACATCAAAAATGCACAAGCGTTTCAGTCTCTCCACATCTTGACCAATGCCTGTTATTTTTATTTTTTTGATAGTAGCCATTCTAATGGGTGTGAGGTGAAATCTAATTATGGTTTTGATTTGCACCTCTCTAATAATCAGTGACATGCATTTTTCGCATGCTTGTTGGCCATTTGTATGGAATCTTCAAGGAAATATCCATTAAAGTTCTTGCCCATTCTTTATTGTCTCTCATTATCTATATCGTATGTGGTGATGACACCTCTCTCATTTCCGATATTGATAATTTGTAATTCTCCTTTCCTAACCAGCCTAGTTAAGGGCTTATCGATTTCATTGACCTCAAAAAGCAGCTTTGGCTTTATTTTCTGATTTTCATTTTATCTATTGCTTTTCTGTTTTCTGTTTCATTGATTTCTGTTCTCATCCTTATATTTATTTCCTTCTACTTAATTTGGGTTACATTCCCTCTTCTTTCTCTGTTTCTTGAGGTAGATAGTGATATTATTAATTTGAGTTCTTTCATCCTTTCTAATGTAGGCATTTAATGATATAAATTTCCCATACATTTCAGGGGCATTCTAAAAAAGTCCATAGGTTGTATTTGTATGTACATTCAGTTCAAAATATTTTCTTATTTTATACTTATTTCTTGTTTGACCCATGGCTTATTTAGAAGTGTATTGTTTAGTTTCAGAGTACTTTTTCTGGAGCTATTTGCGTTATTCATTTTCTATTTTATTACAATGTGGTCTGAGAATAGCCTGACTTGAATCCTTTCAAATATATTGAGACTTGTTTAGAGGCCCAGAATTTGGTCTCTCTTGGTAAATTCTTTTGTGGCCACTTAAAAAGAATGTGCATTCTGCTATTGTTGGATGGAGTGTTCTATAAATGTTAACTAATTCAAGTTGATTGATAATTTTGTTCAAATCTTTATCTTTATTTTCTGTCCACATAATCTCTCCATTGCTGAGTGAAGGTATTGAAATCTCCAGCTATATCTACTGGTTCATCCTTTTCTTTTTGCAGTTCTATTTGTTCTTGCTCTGTGTAGTTTGAAGATGTCATTGTGTGCACACATGCTTAAGATTCTACATCCGCTTGATAAATTGACAACTTTATCATGATGAAATGACCTTTTTTACTCACGGCAATATTCTTCACACTGAAATATACTTTGCCTCAAATTAATATATACTTTTAGCATTTTTGGATTTGTTTTAGAATGATATAGCACTTTAGCAAATTGTTTAACCTACCTGTGTACTTATAATTAAAGTGTGTTTCTGGTAGTCAATATGCATTTGAGTTTAGACTTTTTATCTTATGTGATAACCTCTGCTTTCTAATGGGTGTATTCAGGTCATTTACAGTTACTGTGAATATTGATATTATTAGGTATAAATCAACCAACTTATCATTTGTATTTTATTTGTCCCACTTGCTTTTCATTTCCTTTTTTGTTTTTGTCATCTATTGAAATAATTTAATATATTTATGATTTCATTTTATATCAATTCTTTTTTATTCTCTGTAACTCTTTGTTTCATTACTTTAGTGGTTTCATTTTGGTTAATAATATAAACTTCTAATTTATTGCAGTCGACATTCAAGCGATGTTTCATATATATATTTCATATACAGCATGAGAAAATTACAATGATATACTTTCCTTTGTTCCTTCTGATTTGGGTGCTGTTTTTGCCATATATTTTAAATGTATATTTGTTGAAAACTTAACACT
This sequence comes from Hylobates moloch, assembly GCF_009828535.3. Taxonomy (NCBI): domain Eukaryota; kingdom Metazoa; phylum Chordata; class Mammalia; order Primates; family Hylobatidae; genus Hylobates; species Hylobates moloch. Next base: position 4,321,376 of record NW_026652292.1, on the reverse strand, counting down.
CATTGTTATATTTTATTAATGCTTTTGTTAAATGCTCCCTAAAAGAGGATTTAATAATCAGAATGGTCTCATGTATCTACCCATGTAGCTACAATTTTTAGTACTCTTCATTCTCTTGCCATAGATGCACATTTCTATCCGGTCGTTTCCTGTCTCCCAGAAGAATTTTTAAAAATATTTCTGGTACCAATATTCTATTGGTAATACATCTCTATAGCTTTTTATGTCTGAAAGTCTTCATTTAATTTTTACTTTTGAAAGATCTTTCCTCTGGGTATAAAACTGCTGGCTGACAGTTTCTTCTTTCAGTACTTTAAAGATGCTATTACACTGTCTTCTTGGCTGTGTTGTTTCTAACAAGAAACCTGCTGTCATCATAACTATGTTCTTCTTTATGTAATCATTTTTCTCTCCAGTGGTTTCTAAGCCTTTATCTTTGTCATTGGTTTTGAGCAGTTTTATTATAAAACGTCTTGACATAGTTTTCTTTATGTTTCTCGTTCTCATGTTTCTGAGTTTTTTGAATCTATGTGTTTGTAGTTTTCGAAATTAGAAAAAGTTATGGTCATTTTGGTTTCTTCATTTTTTCTTCCTACTGTCCCTCTCCTTTTTCTCCTCTTCTTCCTCCTTACTGTTCTTATTCTTTCAGGAATTCAATTACTTATATATTATTCTGTTTACATGTTTTCCAGAGGACACTGGTGCTTAGATAATTCTTTAAGTCACAGTTTTTTTCTTGTGCTTCATTTACAGTTTCCAATAATGTGTTTCTAAGTTCACTAGTCTTTTCTTCTTATCTGCCATTATTCTTATCCAGTGCATTTTACAATCTCACATATTACACTTTTCATCTCTAAAAATTGATTTGGGTCTTTTAAATACCTTTCATGTTTCTACTTAGTACCTTTAACACATGCACATTTATAATAGCTTTTAAAATTATCTGCTTATTCTAAAACCTGTGTTAGTACTGGGTCAGTTTCAATTGTTTTTTTTATGGGGCATGTTTTCCTTTTTATTTGAAAATGTAGTAATTTTTATCTAATGCAAAATTTTGTCATTTGATTTTGTTAAGTCCTGGGTATTTTTGTTCTCTTAGGAATGTCCTTGAGCTTTGTCTTGGGATGCCATTAATTTTATTGAAAATAGTTTGAACCCTCGTGCCTTGCTTTATAAGATTTTTTGTGCAAGAAGTAGAGCAGTGATCAGACTAAGAAGTGGTTTCTAACCAGGGTAAATTTCCAACCCAGGAGACATTTAGCAACATCTACAGGGGTTATGGCATCTAATGGGCTAATATTGCAGGTGCTGCTAAGCATCCTATAGTGCAGTGGACAAAGTTCCCACAGCAAGTAATTATTCAGGGCAAAATATTACTGGTGCTGAGATTGAAAACCTCTGATGTAGGACTAATCATTCTTCATGACTTACACAAGAACTGTGTATGTACTTTGCCCAGTACTCAATGAATTCTAAGTTTTTCTTATCTGGCTGGCAGGAACAAGCACTCTCCTCAGCCCTGTGTGAGTTTCTGGTCCCCTTCCCTCTCATCCATTGGGTGGTTCTTTCCCCAGCCTCAAGAAGTTTCCACACATGGGTGCATTCATGAGTACTCAGCTGAATACTTCACAGGGACCTTCTTGACACCTCTGACGCACTCTCTCTGTGCTCAGTCTCTCTCTAGTATTCTGCACTGTGGATTCTACGTGGCTTTGCCTAACTGGATTATTCTGCCTTCTCCTCAACTCAGAGTCTGACGGCCTCCAGCTAGATCCCCTGCCTTTACCCATCTGGGAATTCCCTCAAGGCAACATGCTAGGACAGTTGGAGAGCTCACATCATTTGTTTTTCATCTCTCAGGGTTCACAGCTTTTGTTTCTTGATGTCCATTCTTGACAATGTGGGTTTCATATGTTTTATCTTTTTGGTTTGTTTGTTTGCTTTAGGTAGGAGGGTAAAAATTGTCTCTTTCCTGACAGGAAGCAGAAATTTTTCTCAAACACTTATTTATGCTATGAGTCTTATAAATAAGACTTTAAAAATGTGTTCGCTTTCTTGTGGTGCAATAAGCTATCAGGTAACTTAAATATATGACTTATAAGAAAATTTTGCTTTATGGGAGATCTATTTATTCAACTCTATAAATATTAGAATTCAGAGAATGGTGTTATATAATACTTTCTGAGTTGTTCATCTGGGTAGAATGTAATTTTCACTAGGTAAAATGCAATAAAACAAAATATTTCCTCTTTAAAATGCAAGGCAAAATTATTAAGAAAATATAAAATATACTCTAATAAAAAATATAGTACGTACCAGTAAGCAAATAAAATAGCAAATTTCCTTGGCATCGGGACACCTTATGAGTGTATTGAATGACACATCATCTCATGCCAGCGCTCCAATTTTCAGTTTCTTAGAGAATGACTCAGAGGGAGGACAATTTTACATTTATGTTCATGAAACCGTAAAGTGCCATCTACATCAAACACATCAGGAGAATCTTCCCTCTCATCCGGCCTGTGTCCCACCTCCCCAACCCATGCTGCTGAAACATATCATGGCTTGTTGAGGGTCCTTTTCCTCTGTTAAGTCATCTGTTGGGAGTGCGTGCACGTGTTGGGGACTATTGGTCAACCTAAAAAATCCCAGGGAGGGCCCAAGACTTACAAAAACTACTTCTTAAATTTCATGGGGTTGTAGGACCAGAGAGAAGCTTGGGATGAAACACTGGTATAATGACCAATCACAAGACTAAGTATTTCATGGAATCAGGTTTGTCTTTTTATTAATACATTTAGCTTGTGTTTCTGCCCTTTTGTCAAGATCTACTTACAGCTTGCTGATCGATTCACACAGAAATGCTTGTCAACATTAAAAGTCCCACTAATGATAGTACAATTTTTTTCTTAATATTATATTAGGCTTTAAAGAGAGCCAACCAACAGCACAATTCTTACTTGCATGTAAAGTCATGTTTTTTAGTATGAAAAACTGGTCTATATTATCATGAAAACAGTTTACTCAACTTGATAATTGAGTTAAATGTGGAAATATTAAAGGATTCAGTTTTAAGAATTTGAAAATTGAAAACACGTTATAACCATGTCCCATTCAGGGTTCTTAAATATTTTGCTTTCATTGCTGCATAGTTGTATGAGGAAATGCTGACATCTGATCTTAACTCACTCCATATTCCCCTCGTGCTTTGTAGAAGTCACAGATTTGGAAGTCACAGATTCACTGTTTTCAGCATTATCTGTCCTTTGGTACTTTCTGGTTGTTTACTTAGCTGAAGAAATTAATGTGACTCTAATAAACCACAGATGTTAATTAGTTCTAATTGTTGAACTACTCCTCCCTTGGTATATTGCAAAGACATGGAAAAGATATACTGTGGAGAGTTGGAGAATTCAATGGCATTTGTCTGTATTTTAAAAGAAAATCTGAGGAAGAATTTGGGAAGGAATGGTAAGGGAGGAGCCATCACAATCAAACATAATAAGAATTCAAAGGTGTGGAGCCAGCTTGCTCCAGAGTCTTTCTTTCCCTGTGTCAAACCTCCCTTCTCCCTTGACCCAGTGCCTGGACCCAAAATAAACACTGGTGTTGCTTTTCCTTCCCTTCCCTTCCTTCCCTCCCTCCCTCCCTCCCTCCTTTCCTTCCTTCCTTCCTTCCTTCCTTCCTTCCTTCCTTCCTTCCTTCGTTTATTTCTTTCCTTCTTCCTTCTTCTTTCTCTTTTCCTCTCTCTCACTCTCTCTCTTTCTCTCTTTTTTCACAGGGGAAGAAGGGAATAGAATATGGATGCCCTTCCAGACCAAAACACAAATCTCCAACAAAGAAGACCTCTTGGCTGACCAGCATTCTCCTCGCAGCTTCTCTCAGCATCTGAATTCAAAGCTGCCATGAACCAACTCTGGCTGCACCTGAGGCCCAGGCCCAGTGCCCAGCAAAAGCCTGCAATTCTGTGGACCAGGTTCATGGAGACTGCCATGCAGCATGGAGCCCAGGGGACTAAGCCCCCATTGTGTGCCACCAGCAACTGCTGGCTGGTAGGCATGGAGGAGGTTGGAGCCTGTGGCAACCCAGGGTGGGCTGGCTGCTGGCTGGAGAGGAGATGTGTCAGGGTGATGACAGGAGAACAAATAAGCCCAGTGCTCCTTCTCCATGACAAATCATGAAGATGCAATCTTCTATTGAGAGAAAAATGCCCCACAGTCATTCTGACTCCCTGCAGAGGAATGTCTCTCAGGTCTTCAGCATCGGTAACTGACAGCGGGGGATTGTGACCACATGCTAAGTTTGGGACTTTATAATGTTAAGTAGCTAACTGATATTGAAAGTGACAGGCACAGAGTGTCTGGTCCCCACCAAATACTGATTGCTGTGGTAGCAACAAGTGTCAGGGTTATAAAAACTGTCATCTTTTGTCCTGTGTTTCTGTTGTACACAAGCTGGCCACATTCTTTGTCCCCAAGTGTTTTAAATCAAGGGAAAAATATAAATAAAATATTTAGTTCCAAATCTCCCTCACATTTGGCACACAATGTCACCACAAAGCAATCAAGTCCCAGCTCTCTTCTCAAGGGTAGATGCTCTGGAATCTGTCAGGAAGCTGCAATCTGACCAGGTCTCCCTCACCACAGCCGATGGGAGTGGAGCCTCTGAGGTGGCTGAGCCCATTCTTCTGGCTCATTTTCTCTCCTGGTCCATGCCTGACTTCCTTCTCCGATCCTAGAAACATAGCTCCCAGGCTCCAAAGGAACAGACTCAGGACAGGCCCCTTTCCTTCTTCACCCTGCATGAAAGATCATGAGGGCCTTGATATGGTTTGGTTGTGTCCCCACCCAAATCTCATCTTGACTTATAGTTCCCATAATTCTTATGTGTTGTGTAAGAGGTACCCAGTGAAAGGCAATTGAATCATGAGAAGTTACCCCCATACTGTTCTCGTGATAGTGAGGGAGTTCTCATGAGATCTACTGGTTTTATAAGGGGCTTTTCCCCCTTTATTCGGCACTCACTGTGTCTTCTGCCACCCTGTAAAGAAGTGCCTCCCGCCATGATTGTAAGTTTCCTGAGGCTTCCTTATCTCTGCGGAACTGTGAGTCAATTAAACTGCTTTTCTTTATAAATTACCCAGTCTCAAGTATTTCTTCATAGTAGCGTGAGAACAAACTAATACAGTAAATTGGTACCGAGGGAGTAAGGTGCTGCTACAAGGATACCCAAATTGTGGAAGCAACTTTGCAACTCAGTAGCAAGCAGAGGCTGGAAATGTTTGGAGGCCTCAGAAGAAGACAGAAAAATGTGGGAAAGCTTGGAACTTCTTAGAGACTTGGAGGGTTCTGAAGACAGGAAGATGTGGAAATGTTTGGAACTTCCTTGAGACTCGTTGAATGGTTGTGACCAAAATACTGCTAGTGATATGGACAATGAAATCCAGGCTGAAGTGGTCTCAGAGATGAGGAACTTACTGGGAGCTGGAGCAAAGGTGGCTCTTGATGTACTTTAGCAAAGAGACTCGCAGCATTTTGCCGTGCCCTAAAGATGTGTGGAACTTTGAACTTGAGAGAGATGATCTGAAACTGAAACTTATGTTTAAAAGAGAAGCAGAGCATACAAGTTTGAAAAATTTGCAGCCTGATGCTGCTACAGAAAAGAAAAACCCATTTCCTTGGGAGAAATTCAAGCCCTTGCAGAAATTTGCATAAGGAAAGAGAAGCCAAAATTTAACAGCCAAGACAATGGGGAAATGTTTCCAGCACATGTCAGAGACCTTCAGAGCAGCTCCTACCATCACAGAGGCATAGTTGAGAAAAATGGTTTCTTGGGCTGGGCCCAAGGTTCCCTTGCTCTGTGCAGCCTCAGGACATGGTGCCCTGCATCCCAGCTGCTTCAGTTCCAGGTGTGGCTAAAAGGGGTCAAGGTACAGCTTGGGCCATTGCTTCAAAGTGTGCAAGCCCCAAGCCTTGCTGGCTTCCATATGGTGTTGAGACTATGGACACACAGAAGTCAAGAATTGAGGTTTGGGAACCTCTGCCTAGATTTCAGAGAATGTATGGATGTGCCTGGATGTCCAGGCTGATGTTTGCTGCAGGGGTGGAGTCCTCATGGAGAACCTCTGCTAGGGCAGTGTGGGAGGGAAACGTGGGGCTGGAGGCCCCATGCATAGTCCCCACTGGGGCACTGCCTGGTGGAGCTGTGAGCAGAGGGCCACTGTCCTCCAGACCCCAGAATAGTAGATCCATTAACAGCTTGCACCATGCCCCTGGAAAAGCCACAGACACTTAATGCCAGTCCATGAAAGCAGCCGGGAGGGGGGCTATACCCTGTAAAGCCATGGGAGCAGAGCTGCCCAAGGCCTTGGGAGCCCACCTCTTGCATCAGCATGACCTGGGTGTGAGACATGGAGTCAAAGGAGATCACTTTGGAACTTGGAGGTTTAATGACTGTCCTATTGGATTTCAGACTTGCACAGGGCCTGTAGCCCCTTGGTTTTGGCCAATTTCTCCCGTGTGGAATGGGTGTTTTTACTCGGTGCCTGTACTCCTCATTGTATCTAGGTAGTACAGGCAAGGAAACTTGCTTTCAATTTTACAGGCTCATAAGCAGAAAGGAATTGCCTTGTCTCAGATGAGACTTTGGACTTGGACTTTTGGGTTAATGCTAAAATGAGCTAAGACTTTGGGGGACTGTTGGAAAGGGATAATTGTGTTTTGAAATGTGAGGACATGAGGTTCGGGAGGGACCAGGGGTGGAATTATATTGTTTGGATGTGTCCTCATTAAAATCTCATATTGAATTGTAGTTCCCATAATCCCCACATGCTGTGGGAGGGACCCAGTAGGAGGTAATTGAATCATGAGGGCAGTTACCCCCACGCTGTTCTCATGATAGTGACTGAGTTATCACAAGATCTGATGGCTTCATAGGGGCTTTTCTCCTTTGCTTGGCCCTCATTCTCTCTCCTGCCGCCCTGTGAAGAGGTGCCTTCTGCCATGATTGTAAGTTTCCTGAGGCCACCCCAGCCCTGCGGAACTGTGAGTCAATTAAACCTCTTTCCTATATAACTTACCCAGTCTCAAGCCGTTCTTTACAGCAGCATGAGAATAAACTAATACAAATCTCCTGACTCATCCTCCCTTCCATGGCGAAGTAGTATTACTTTGACCCTTCACCCCAATGTGTGATAAGGTCATCTGCTCACAGTTGCTTCCCTATCATTTCCACTGAGGGCCATTCAGCTCCGCCATGCCCTGAAGTAGGATGAGCAGCCTCTTCACGCTCCTCTCAGCACTATGATAGACTGCCTGACATGGCACACCCTGGGGCCTACGCTTGCTTATTTCTCTCCAAAGAAAATTATTCACGAGTAAAAGCCGGTGGGGCACAGTAGCTCATCACTGTAATCCCAATGCTTTGGGAAACCAAAGTGAGAAGATCACTTAAGTCCAGGAACTTGAGTCCAGCCTGGGCAACGTAACAAGACTTCATCTCTACAAAAAGAAAAAAGATAGCTGGGCATGGTTGTGCATGCCTGTAATCCCAGCTACTCAGGAAGCTGAGGCAGAAGGCTTGCTTGAGCCCAGGAAGGGAGTGTGCAGTGAGGATTTCCAGAGCAAAACCTGCCTGATCTGAGTGTTTTCTCTCTTTGCCACAGTCTTATTGATTCTCAGTTTTGATATGTTTGGGGTACATGGGCCAGCAGGAAGGGAAGGAGGGAGGGTCCGGTGCTGTCCTGGAGCCTATAATCTACTGGCTTTGCTTTAGACTGCCTGGGTTGGGAGTCAGTAAAGCAGACAGGCTGGGCAGTCCTTTCTCTCACCCATACCTACAGAGAGGGCAGAGTGTACATTCTAGAAACTGTTCCTCTCCTCACAGTGGCTTCTGTGGCTGGGCCCCATCAGTCAGACCTCACTGGGATTCCAGTGAGATTTCCATGCAAAGAGGAGTGCAAGCAGCCACCACGTCTGATAGCAAATGCAGTCAATGACCGCCTTCCATTCAGCATGAACCTCTGCAAGAGTGTCTTTGTGATTTTTAGTATTGAATTCGTGTTCAGGATGTGTGCCCTGTGCTTTTACTTCCTAATTTTTGCTATTTGCTTTTCTATGAAGGAGAAGTATCTTTTTTTCATGAAGTAGTGCCAACATGCATTGCTTTGAGAATCTTCAGATCTTCTGATTCCTGGCACCTGCAATTTTAGCCTCAGAGTCCAGGTCTCCTTTGGGACAATTCTATGTCTTAACAGGATGTATATGACAAACCTTCTATTTGGTTCCATGACTCAACAGGTTCTAATGCTGTGGTTTGCAAGTTTGATATTATTATTGGCAATTGTGTCAAATGCTGGGGAAATAAGGAAAGGGTCCCTTCCTTGACTTTTGGTAGATAAGTGCTATTGTAGTTTATACAACATGAACACGTCGCAGGCAATACAATCTCCACCCCCTGGCTTTCTTCCCCATTCTAATTGGACCCCACTCTAACCCACCTGCTGAGTGCTCCTTCAGGCAGAAGGACAGGGCAGGACAGAACAGTCCAAGCCTTCCAATGGGACCAGACAGTTGTTAGGAACTGCAAGCGGCTTGCCTTCCACTCCTTTAATAGGCACCAGGCCTCAATCAGTGGACTTTCCTGTAATGGGCCAGATGATGGAGATTTTCAGCTTCAAGGGCAGTGTGGTCTCTGCTGCAGCTCTGCAGCTCTGCAGGTGGCAGGGAAGCAGCTACAGCCATGTGTAAATGAAAGGGCATGGCTGTGTTCCAAGAAAATATATTTATGGACTCTGACATTTGAATGTCATATAATATTCATGTATCACAAAACATCATTTCTCTTTTGATTCTTTAGAAAAGCATTTAAATGTGTAAAACTCATTCCTTGCTTGTGGACCTGACAAATGCAAGAAGTTTTCTTACCGAACTCTGCCAGAGACTAACGTGAGAAGAAAATGGTCATGTATATTGAGCTCGCCCTCCTCAGTGCTTTTTTTCCCTGGGGTTTTGGGTCCCAGGCTCCAGCAAGAGTTCTGTTTGCATGAAGACAGTCCCTGAACAATAGACGCTGAGACACTATCAAGTGATAACTGTAACTTCAGTTAACGAACTGAATTAGGCTCTTACAAGCATGTGTAGCCATAACAGTGATCTCAATGTTTATTGAAAATTATCTAGGTGAGACGTCTGCAGAGGTGTTCCCATGCCTTGGTAAACAGCAGATGGTTTATCAATAAAACATTTTTTATTGTGGCTGTTTTTGATGATGAAGTTGTTTTGTCTTTAAATTAGCCCAAATTATGTTAAGACACATCAGTGAAAGAGCACCTTACATTTTAAAAGCACTTAATTTATGTGAGAATATCTGTTCCTTTGGAATCTGTTGTCTTACTTCCCTGTCTTTTATGTGCAATAAATCTCCGCGGGTTGTGTTGCTAATCTCATGCCTTGGCAGGTCCTTCCTTGGCCTTTTTCCATGGCTCTGAATGGGGAATGCATATTCATAAAATAATTCACTATTTTGAAAATAGTCCAGGATGAAGGAGGGGAGGAAAGATTTCTTCCTTTAGTTTTCTATCAAATATGGCTTTAAACCTCCTTCGGTCTCTCTAAGTTCCTACAGTGTTTGCAGCCATCTGCTCCCTTCTGCCCTGAAATTATGACTTCTTTAAACATATTTAGGAAATGTCAAGCTGTTTTTAAATTTTGTTTGACATAGTTAAAAAAAAGATACACTTCACGCAGATTCTGGATTCCACTTGGTTGGCAATTTTTATGGATTTACTTTCTGATATATCACCTTTATTTCAAGAATAAGACACAATTTTCATTGTATGGAAATGTTTGGAATAGAATATATTTCAAACAAAGGTATTGATCTTTTTCTGTCTTCCTGTTAGTGCCCTGAGAAATCGGCAAAAGCTGAATAAACTTCAGAAAGTAATGTTTACATTAACTTAATATTAATTTCAGGGTTATGCTGCAGTGAAGTCTGACTTTTCTTTCTCATTATGCTGAAATCCTCATTTCCCTGAGAACATGTTTTGCGGTGTCTCTGTACAGCAACAGCAAGCCTTTGCGGCTGCAGTTGTCACCATGCCAGTGGCCTGTGTGGTGGCCCCTCTTCTCAGGCTCCAGGCAAGAGAGGCTGTAGCACAGTCGGTGAGCACACGCCATAGACAAGTCCAGTGCCTCGGGAGTCGTGGCCGCGCTGACCGTTTTTGTTTTCTGCTCTGTTTCATGGTCACCCCTTTCACCCCTGACAATATCCAGCTCTCTCACAAACACATGCCTTTGGCCACAAGGGGGACTGGGTGGGAGATTGTGGCTGGACCGGTTCAAATCCATCACTCCCAGTGGGAGACAACTCAAACCACATGGCCTGGTGGCCCCCAGCCATCCAAGCCATCCTTTGGACAAAGGCGGCAGGGTCACAATGACTAACACAGTGCGGGATGCCAGGAGGCTTTATGCTTCCCTAAGCCTGCGCTCACGTGTGGGTTCCCTTCCAGTGCTTCCGCATCATCTTCTGCATCATTGTACGCATCATTAAGAAACGGGCAAAGCCCACGTATCATTTTAAATTGCCCAATTCTGAAGTGCTCTGTCAGCATTCTGGAGAAGTTAAAATACAATTATTCCAGGAAAGAATAATTCCAGTCCATGTTTTCATGCATTTGTTCTACCCATAACCATGAGAACTCACTTGCAAATACCTAGAGCCTTTATTTGGTTCCAGATAATTTTTTATCAAATAAGATAATTTGTGAAGCGTAGCTTAAGTAGGTCAGCAAAATTGTTTATCTTAATATAAATTTTCTTAATAAAATAAGATCTATGGATTTGATTCTAATTTAAAGACGTTCACCTTTCTTTGTTACTGTTTCTTTTGCTATTTTTCTAGCTTCTCTTTCTCCCAAATGTCTTTTCATTCAGAGGTTACAGTTTGAATGACTACATTCTACACATTGCTTTGAACATCTCCATTCGCTGTCTTCATTTTCTAGGGTCCTGTCTGTTCAAAATAAGAGAAGGAGAAAGGGAGTTTCTCTCTTATGGCGGGGAAACAGAAGATGCTGTCCAGGCCCATCTCCCTTTCCCGCAGGGCACAGAGCTAGCCGGCACTTCCCACTCCTGGGGAGTTCAGGGTGGTGGTGGGGACTGGGGTGTGGTCAGTGGAGGCCTGGGCTGCCTCTGGGCCTGACTCCTGGAAGCTTCCCGTGTGGTCATCTGCACACGTTCCTCCATCAGCTGGATGCGCAGGCTCCTGCGGAGGACTCTGTTGGCCATGAGTTGAGGCAGCCGCAAGAGGAGAAGACCCCAGGTCCCTGGAACCCCATGAGAAGGCCACCTGCACAAGCACATCTGCCCTCATGGTTTTCAGGGACCTTTTTCTTTGGCCACAGGGGCAGTGTGGGTGGGTGAGCATCCTCTGCTGAGTGATGTATAGGAATGTACTTGCCTCTGAGGAGCGAGGACATCGCTCGCCATGTGCGGGGTACTGTGCTCCTCTGCAGAGTGAAAGGTGCTTTCGCATTCCCAGGTACAGGTGATGACACAGGCTGCCTGCTGCAGTGCCGCCCTGTCCACCCCAGCTCCTCTGGCCACCCCACCCAGCTAGTGTCTCCCTGCCTGGCTCCCAGCCTGAGGACCCTGAAGTGGGCACGCAGTCATCGTCCTCTCTCTCCTCTCTTCGTTAATATGGATTCTTCTCCATGCCTCATTCATCAGGGGCCTTTCCTTTTTCCCTTTTCGAAATTCTAAGTAGAAGAAACAGGCAGCAAACAGAAAAGCATCTGGAGGCTGCCTGCTTCTTCCTCTCTGCAGTACAATTAAGGTGCTATCACAGCCCTCACTGTTTCCAAGACTGACAGGGGAGAATGAGTATAAGGAAGTTCTGACAGCTTCCAGGTAAAATTGTGAACTGGAGCTAGATTTATTCCTTCTGAAAATCCAGCTAGAGCTACAAGAAAGGTGAAGATCTCCCTTCTGATGAGAGAATAATGGATTCTGTATTGTCTAAGCCACTGCTGTTTGCCTCAGTCTTTGCAGCCAGCTCTAACCTGCCCTGATAGAGAAAGTGTGAGGAAGTGATGCAGGCGGGGAAGCGGTGAGAACAGGTGAGGCAGGAGGCATGGAGCACATGCCGCAGGACACAGGGAGGGGTCAGCCAGGAGAGACGGGAAGCAGAACCAGAGACAGGCAGGCGCGTTCTTTGACCAGCTAAGAGATTGTCCTGAATTCAGGATGGGCCATGAAGGGATCCAACCCAATGCTCAGACAACGCTCTAATTTTAGATGTTCAGCAGCTTCACATTTGTTTTCACAGGGAGAATGCAGTGTGAATGAGTGTGTGCATGTGTAAAGAAGTGTATGTTTCTGGGTGGGTACATGTGTGTGTACACGTGTGTGTGCATGTCTTGGGGAGGCATGGTCCAGCATTTGATACGGAACATCCAGGTAGGAAGTAACTGTGGAAAGAAAGAAGAGAAATCATGAAGACCCAAACTATGAAAAGTATGAATTGTCAGACCATGTGGGAGATACATTGAAGGGCGAGATAGGGAGGTAAAATAATCAAAACTCGGTTATTGATTAGATGAGGTGGCCACACCATTTGTCCCAGGCTTGTCACACAATAAGCAATCAGTATGCAGGTATTGAGCAGAGGAAAGAGTAAATTAATTTTAATTCATACGAAAGATTTTAATTTACACTTTCAATTTTCTACTATCTGGGAGGGATAATAAATTTAATGCATACATTTTTAAAGAGTCTATCCACTTATTATAATGCAGTCCCTTGAACCTGCAGAACACAGTTTGTAAAATAAGTACGAATTTTAAAACCCTCGAAATTCAGTGCATGCTGTTTTAAGAAAATCTATATTTGTCTCCTTTTTAATGCTGATGTCACTGTTGTGAGACTGCATCTGTGTCCACCTTGAGCTCTGAAGCCTTGTGTACTCTGCAAAACACTCATTTGTCCTTTGGTTTGTTACCTGCTTGGGAGACCTATTTGACCTGAGGGTCTGCCATTGCACAACTAAAATTGAAAAGTAGTTATCTCTTGGTTATCAGTTTTCTATGACAATAAATATGTTCACATACAGTAGGATGTTTTCCTATAACATTCCCATGATAAAAAATAACACTAATGTTTTCTCCATAAACGTTTGCATTAGGGCTGCCCTTGGAGTTTTTCACCTTATGTATTTTCCCATTTCTCCTGCTAGTGATATTTTAACACGAGGGCCAAAGTGCTCATTGAGGGTGCTCCAAACCACATTTTTCCTCTTTATATTTACATTTTTGTAAGATAGTTAAGGCAACCCCTTCTCAAGTTTTTCATGTTTTTTTGTTTGTTTTGTTTTTTGAGACAGAGTCACCCAGGCTGGAGTGCAATGTCGGAATCTTGGCTCACTACAACTGCCGCCTCCTAGGTTCAAGCAATCCTCCTGCCTCAGCCTCCTGAGTAGCTGGGACTACAGGTACGCCCCCCATGCACTGCTTTTTTTGCATTTTTAGTAGAGACAGGATTTCGCCATGTTGGCCAGGCTGGTCTCGAACTCATGTTCTATGGGGAAAAACAGAAAATAATTCAAGAGCTGTTAGAAGTGTGTACCCTTCCCTTCCACAGTGAAGAGAATGCCCCTTCCAAATGGATTCTAACCTCATCCAATTCTGTGCAGACAGCAAGACCACATTGTTCTCAGCATGCATCTGAAACCCTGAGCTGATGGATCTTCCATAACCTACCTTCTCTGCACTGCTATGTCACTATCTGACATATCTTTCTACCTTTCCATCTCCTGTGTGTCTAAACGCTCACTGGGATCATGCTTGATTACAGAAGTATCTTCTTGCTTTGTGCAGTCCCAGCCACTGTATCTTTCAGTAAGAAAGAGCAGTTCATCAGTTCCTGGAGGTTTGCCCTGGGGAACTGTGGAGCATAAAGCCCAGATATGAGTTAGCATATCTGGGAATGCAAATTGAGTGACATAGATGTCCCAATGTAAGACAATTGTTATTTTTGGGGTCTAGATGAGTATCGGGTTTATGAGGCTGATGTGAATTGGGAATCCCTGGAAAGGAAGAGTGGTTCTCGTACACCGTGAGGGGGATTGGATTCTAGCTGTGCCAGGTGGAATGATTAAGGCTTGCATTGTAGAATTACAAGGAACTGTATTTACAGAGACAGGAAATTGAAAAGCCGGGAAGAGTGGATCCCAGTTGGGGAGCCCAAGTGGCCTGGAAGGAGATATGAGACTAGAACAGAACTAAGTATGCAGAAAAATAACAACCGAGGTTTGGGGAATGATCCCAGAGGCACCAGCCAAGTGTGTAAAGCAGCGTGAAAACTGACCTAAGTGAATTTCTCCTCCCAGCAATTGTCAGTTCTCTGGATAAACAAAGTCTCCAGCACTCGGTGTTCCGTGGGGGAATATGTCTCCTCCTCTCCCCACAGCCTTGCTACCAGATTATTACACAAGAAAAGAAAGTCTTAGTGTTAAGTTTGCAAATTATATAGTCACTTTTTGGCACACATGCACAAATGTACTCATTCAGCCTATTCTAACAGCTGAGGGAAACTTCCCATCCCTGTCTTTACGGTCTCCAAACCACACCTCACGTGGACACTTCACTTGGGGATGGACCCAGGGACACGCCGATGGCAGGACCAACCATGCTTGGAGTTGCAAGAGAGGACAGAGACCTGATGGGGTGGAGGGATGTGGGAACGACTGGCTTCAGACCTCGGGAAGCTTTGGCCATGACATGAGGTGATGAGCTTGCCAAATTTGCATATGGGAGCTGTCACTGCTGTGCAGGGAGTGAACGAGGATGAAGGCGTAAGTGAGTCTTGCCAGAGATCAAGGACAAGGCATTGGATAAAAGTCCAAGAAGAGTATAAGCTGGTCATTTATGATGCGCAGAAACCCCAACCAGGGGACTGGAGAAGAAGCAGGTATTCTGTTATGCCCCTGAGCAGTGAGGTCCTGAAAACAAGCAAAAAGATTCGAGGCCACAAAAAGTTCAGGTAGGCAAACAGAGTCTTGCATTTCACAACTCGGGGAGCAAGAGACAGCAGAGCCAGATGGTGCCAGTTGGAGCCGTGTGCTGAAGGCTTGGTGCCCAAGCAGGGAGCTATGGGCAGGCTGCCTGTCTCACCAGCTTAACATGGTAGAAATAAAAATATTTGTCTTGAATGAGAAAATAAATCACATCAAATTATAACCTAAGTGGAAACACACACACACGAATAACAAACTGCTAGAACTGCTAGATATCTACTATTATATTTTCCTACAATTTTCCGTTGCACATACTTTGTCTTTTTAAGTGACAGTGATTTCCTACTACATTTTCTATAGTAAAGCTAGAAAAACAGTTTAGTCTTTGCTTTAACTTGCTTGTTTAAAATTTATTTATGGTTATGTATTTTCTATAGTGAAACTAGAAAAATAGTTTACTCTCTGCTCTAACTTGCTTGTTTAAAACATTTATTTTTATATATTTTCTACAGAAAACTAGAAAAAATAGTTTAGTCTTTCTCTAAGTTGCTTGTGTAACTTATTTGTTTTTATCATTGAACATGGAAAAGCATAAGACATGCAGCAGCCCTTGCATTTGATTTCTGATGTGGGCTTGTGCTTTACAGACACAAGGATCCTGATAAATTCTATTTCATATGTTTCCATCAAAAGTCAAAGAAAAAAACTATCAATATATTTCTAAATATTAGTACTGCCTTACTGGATATGTTTCTGACAGGAGAGAGAATCCATTTTGCTGAGGAAATCTGTTTACAATTTTATACGTCTGGGGATTGGAAGACATTCCCACAGACTGGTTTCTACTGCCATATATATATAGTGCCATATATATATATATATAGTGCCATATATATATATATATATGTGTGTATATATATATGTATATATATGTGTGTGTGTATATGTGTATATATATGTGTGTGTGTGTGTGTATATATATATATATATATATTTTTTTTTTTTTTTTTTTTTGAGACAGAGTTTCGTGCTTGTCACCCAGCCTGGAGCACAATGGCATGATCTTGGCTCACTGCAACCTCTGCCTCCTGGATTCAAGCGATTCTCCTGTCTTAGCCTCCCGAAGTAGCTGGGATTACAGGCCCCCACCACCACACCCAGCTAATTTTTTTGTATTTTTAGTTGAGATGGGGTTTCATCATGTTGGCCAGGCTGGTCTTGAACTCCTGACCTCAGGTGATCCACTCGCCTCAGCCTCCCAAAGTTACTGGCATTAAGGGCGTGAGTCACTACATCCTGCCATAGTGCCATGTATTTTAAAACTTTTCTCATTGGGCCCACAGGCTCTCATGCCAACACCTTCAAGACATACTCCTGAAGGTGTTGGGACCTGATGGACCTCTGTCCGGCCCCTTCCTGTGTGTCTTAGGGGACAGACAGGTAACAGTAACTTAATTATACAAGTAAATTACTGTAAATCCATTAACTGTATCAGATTAATTACAATCTAAATGTATCTCTAAAGCAACTCAACTTTCTGAGATCCCTAACTTGTCCATAGCTGTTCAATACCAGCAGCCATGAGGGCAAGATGAGCAAGGAGTAGATGGAATGTAATTGATCTCAATTGCAGTGACATTCTTAGACTGGCAAATTTTATCAAAACATGTGGTCCATAAACGCATTGCAGGCCACCCTAGGGCTTGACGCTGAAGCTCTGTGAACTGCATCACGAATGGCTTCCAGTTCCCAGAAACTGCCTCAGGCCTCCGAAGCAGGGGTCTCAATCAGCATTCACTGGACATGTGAGTATTCACCAATGAACATATCAGGAGGGACTTCATGAGAAGATAAGGCCTGCCCACTTCAGACAAAAGCCTCCAGTGCATTTCCTGCTAGACCATCTTCCAGCTTCTCTGTAGCTAGAGGCTGTTCAGTGCAACCGTGTCACATGCTGTGCAGGACACATGCAGGCAGAAGGTCCACGCGTGGGGAGGCTCCACGGCAGGTGCTGACTCACAGGGGTTATCCCCCTCGTCTCACCTGCAGGCAGGGAAGTCAGAAGGGAGCAGATGGAAGAAATCAGACTCCTCCTTGACCACCTGCTGGCGTGCACAAAGTAGGGTCCTGGTCACTTTGAGACTTCATATTATTCTTCAAAGTAGGGACATGGAAAGAATCTTTTTTTTTTTTTTTTTTTTTTTTGAGACAGAGTCTTGCTCTGTCGCCCAGGCTGGAGTGCAGTGGCTGGAATTGCAGGCCCCTGCCACCACACCTGGCTAATTTTTGTATTTTTAGTAGAGATGGGGTTTTACCATGTTGGCCAGGCTGGTCTCGAACTCCTGACCTCAGGGTATCAACCTACTTCTGCCTCCCAAAGTGCTGTGATTACAGGCATGAGCTACTTCACCCTGCAGAAAGAACTTGTCAAGAAAATTGTCTTAACCAAGAGTGAGCCGTGGAGTAGTCAGTTACATTTATTTAGGAACCATGGAAACACAGCCACGGGGTAGTGGATAGAATGAGCAGAATGTCCTGAACTTAGATAAAATGCATGCACACAAACACACACCAATATTTCTTTATTGACTTTTATTTTTTTTATGTGAAAATTGGGAAAGCTGCATTTTGCACCATTTTAGCAGCATGTGGCCAGGTTTTATGATAGGATGTCGCTCTGCACGAGAGCTGAACCATTCTCTGGTTCTGTTTAGATCATACACCTTCTCTGTTTCTATTTTGTTAGTGCCTAGAGATGAGATGACGTATATTTTACCTTTTGTGTTGTGGTGGCTGAATATTTCCAGCCACAAAGACACGGTTGGAAGATGAATTTTTTCCCAACCGAAACCAGGTGCACTTATATGACCCAGTGTATTTCCTTAGAGACCAAATGATTAGTTTTCATCAATAAACTTAACAGTAGGCGGCACCAACAAGAGACCCAGTTCACCAACAAAATGGAATACAACATGTGGAATAGGCATGGTTTAACTGAAATAATCTGTGGTCTGTGATTGCATTTCCAAAATCAGTTAATAACCACCTTCACAGGGCTATGGATTGCAGCTCCAGTTCTGAAACAATAGACCTGGGACATTCATACTCATTTGGGATGAACTAATCATTTTCTGAAAAGAAAAGTAAAAGAAATTATTTATAACAGATATATAAGTATCATGAGGACACACAATATACTTCCAAATGCACTAAATCACATTTCTTCCAACTTATAAACCACCCTACAGACAGTGCAATATTCTAGTGAAACCCTTTCTCACAGGGGAACTCAGGTGGAGGAGATCAGTTTCTTTAAAGATGATGGTAGGAATAAAGGTACCATCAAGTAGACAGTACTGAGTCAGTGGAAAAATAGTTTGTTTTTATTTCCCCAGGGATGATTTAACTGAGATAATTTGAAAAAAAAACTTATATACATGTAAGAACTATCAGACTGACAATGGCAAATGTAGCTTCTAAAATAATCATTACCACAGATGATCATGTTTGTAACAAGATGGAAACTTGAGAATACTCAAATAAGAGTGGTGGAAATAATTGAAGGTTGGAAAATAGGTCTACAAAATGAAGGGCAACTGAATTATGATGGCTTCAGCTGAGACGAGTATCATCAAACTGAGTTGATTGTTTTTGAAGAGTGGGTCTTGTGAAATCTACATTGAGGAGAAGAATGGAAATAAATGAACATTTATAATAAAGAAGGAACAACGGATGTTAGAACTAGAAAAGACCTCAAAATCACATTTGGGGGCCCCACCTAAAAATTACATTTCAGGGCCCCACCTAAACTTTTCTAGTTTTGTTAGAACTAGAAAAGACCTCAAAATCACATTAAGGGGCCCCATTCTAACTGATGGTTAGAATCCCTGGGGCTAAGACTCAGAAATCTGTTTTTAAAAGTCCCTAATGAGTTCAACTGATTGGCAAAATGGAAGCCCATGAATCACTCTGTCTCCTATTATAAGAAGAGTTAAGGTAGCTAAAAGGCAAAAAAAAAAAAAAAAAAAAAAAAAAAAGCTCATTCTGACTTCTTGTGTTTAACTAGAAATTAGAAAACTCTACTGTGTAGATTCTGTAATTTGTACTTTAGTTTCTAAACAGCTGAAAGAATCCCCTCTTCCATCTTGTACATGCTGAGGATCAGAGTGCCAGTTTAGGATTCGTGTTTGACATGAATCAGGGGTTCTGTGCAATCCCACCGAGTCAAGGGAGGTTAGCCCAGACATGAAGCTTTATTGCCATCGGGAAGACTGTGTGCTCTTTATGTCCCTCTGGATTCGGGTATGGGATTTTATTGTTCTCTTTAGCACTTCTCAACTCAGCAGCAAGAAGAGTTTCTATTACTTGGGACAGATTTAATTTGGCAAAATCCACCCCTGTTATCCTTATCAGACAGAGCACTTGGGAAGAACCTACTTTGCATAATGAAGTGCTTGGCACTGAGATTCCCAGATGCAGGCACTGGGACGGTCAGGGTTTTGTTCCACTTCCCTGGACTCATGTCCAGTTTTGAAATTGCATTCCGAAGAGTTATGCAGTCATCATTCTTGTCTTCATTCATATCAGTTTTAATTGCTGACATTGTAAAGACGCTCCTCATTCACCCCTGTGGGTTCAAAAAGGTGGCAGGCTATGGGAAACACTTGGAAACCATCGTATTCACTCGAGTCCATAATGACTGGATGAGAAACATGTACAGGTTACTCTGTATGCCCAGTAATTGCAGACAAAGCAAAGAGAGCAGAAGAAATTGGCTTCGCTTTGCAAGTTGATGATTCTATTAAAGAAAGGCATGATTATGTCTTCATATTAATTAGCAAATTGTATTTCACCTATTCTCTATTCTTGCCCCTTGGCCTATAGGCCATTAGTTAACCCAAAATCTGCTTTCTTCCCATCTCTATCTCTGCCACAGGCTAGCTGAGAAATCATGAGTAAGTCACTCACATCTTGGACTCTTAGTTTTCTCAACATTAAAATGAGAACAGTAATACCTACCTCAAAGAGCAGCTGTAGGAATATGAAGTGTCAGGCACACAGCTCTCAATCAGTGATACTTTCATTGGTTTTGAAAGGATGGGTGTATTAGTCCACTTTTGCACTGCGATAAAGAAATGTCTGATACTGGGTAATTTACAAGGAAAAATTTAATTGGCTCCCAGTTCTGCAGTCTGTACAGCAAGCATAGCAGCTTCTGCTCAGCTTCTGGGGAAGCCTCAGGAAACTTACAATCATGGTGAAAGGCAAAGTGGTAGCCATTGCTTCACATGGTGGGAGCAGGGAGAAGGAGTGGGGGGCAGTGACACACATCTTTAAACAACCAGATCTCATGAGAACTCTATCACAAGAACAGCACCAAAGGGATGGTGCTAAACTGTGAAGGATCCACCCCATGATCCAGTGACCTCCCTCCAGGCCCCACCTCCATACTGGGAATTACAATTGAACATGAGTTTTGGGTGGTGTGATGGTTAATACTGAGTGTCAACTTGGTTGGATTGAAGGATGCAAAGTATTGATCCTGGGTATGTCTGTGAGGGTGTTGCCAAAGGAGATTAACATTTGAGTCAGTGGGCTGGGAAAGGCAGACCCACCTTTAATCTGGGTGGGCACCATCTAATCAGCTGCCAGTGAGGGTGAAATATAAAGCAGGCAGAAAAATGTGAAAAGGCTAGACTGGCCTAGCCTCCCAGCCAACATCTTTCTCCCATGCTGGATTCTTCCTGCCCTGGAACATTGGACTCCAAGTTCTTCAGTTTTGGGACTCAAGCTGGCTCTCTTTGCTCCCTGGCTTGCAAACGGCCTGTTGTAGGACCTTCTGATGCTGTAAGTTAGTACTTAATAAACTCCCTTATCTATCTATCATCTATCTATCTATCTATCATCTATCTATCTATCATCTATTCTATCTATCTATCATCTATCATCTATTATATCTACCTATCTATCATTTATCTATCATCTATTATATCTATCTATCTCTCTATCTATCATCTATCTATCTATCTATCTATCTATCTATCTATCTATCTATCTATCTATCCTATTAGTTCTGTCCCTCTAGAGAACCCTGAATAATACAGATAGGGACAGAGATTCAAATCATATCGTTGGAATATTTGAACTCATTATAGGAATACACATACAAAGCAGTGATAAGACCAATACTCTTTTCTGTAGTGTGGGAGTTAATGTCCAGCTAGCCAATATTCTTTAAATATTTGTTGAAATGTATAAATAATTGAGTCCACAACTTAATCACATTCTGGTGTTGAGGATTTGTCACTTCCTTTACTGCTTTTCACCATTTGATCTTGAAATACTGGAAAAGAGTCAACACGTAATGGGAAATGTGTTGGAAAGATGCTAGGAACTGTTAAAGAGCAAATTCTTTTGCTATCATGACAGAGTCTTCCAAGAGTCACCAGGAAGCAACGGCAGCCACAGCCATCCTTCTACCCCAGAGCTCCTTCACTATTGCTCGGGCCCTTTAGAGCCTGGGACTCAAGAGAGTGCTGGAGAAATGGGGTGCACCTGAGGCTCATCTGCCAGCGTCCCCAATGTGGGCTCCCAGGTGTCTCTGGATGGACCCCTCCCTCTGATTCTCTTCTTATTGGGAAACTTTGGGCTGTTCCTCTGTGGCCCCCGTGACTTCCACCCCCTTTTTCAGTGCAATTTTTCTCCAATGAAGAAAATGATAATCTATGAAGTTTCTAAATCATCCTCTTGGGTCCCCAGAATCATTAAGAGGCTGCTTGAGTTTCCTAAGCATTCGATACCAGTAAATATTAGGAAAGAGATGGGGTCAAAATTAAAACAAACAAAAAACAAGGACACCTAGGAGACCTCTCCTAAACTTCATAAAATGTTCTTTGAGTAGGGCTAGGACTCATTTACCTGGTTTTTTTAATCAATGGAGTTGAAAAAGAAACCTTCTTTTTTTGGAGAATCCAAACCTAGCTTACTCCCTGTGCATCCCGTTTCCTTCCTTTAGCTGAGTCCTTGTGACTCCCAGCACCTTCCTGAAAAGTCCTTTGTGGTTTTTCCCTCTCCTCTCTTTCCTCTTATGTCATACAACAAAATAAGACAAAGGTGAATGGTGATTTACTTACATCCCAAGTATAATTCCAATAGAATACCTTTCTCAGAATCCCATATTTCATGTAAGAAAATATCTTTGTAACATTCATAAAATATTTTATAGGCCAAACAACTAAATACACAACTAAATATAAAATCATAAAGATATACAAACATTAGTTGATAAAATAATCCTTCACAGAGAATTTGAGTTATATCCATATAATTTCAATTCTATGCTTAGTAGTGAAAATACAAGTCATTTGGATACAATTTTTAAAATTGCAATTATTGGATTCCATTCCAAGATGGCCAAATAGGAACAGCTCTAGACTGCAGCTCCCAGCGTGATTGATGCAGAAGACGGGTGATTTCTTCCTTTCCAACTGAGGTACCTGGTTCATGTCATTGGGACTGGCTGACAGTGGGTGCAGCCCACAGAGGGTGAGCTGAAACAGGGCGGGGCATCACCTCACATGGGAAGAGAAAGGGGTCAGGGGATTTCCCTTTCCAAGCCAAGGGAAGCTGTGACAGAGTGTACCTGGAAAAATGGGACCCTCCTCCTCAAATATTGTGCTTTTCCCATGGTTGTAGCAACCAGCAGACCAGGAGGTTCTCTCCCGTGCCTGGCTTGGCAGGTCCCATGCCCATGGAGTCTTGCTCACTGCTAGCACAGCAGTCTGAGAGCAACCTGTGAGGCTGCAGCCTGGTAGGGGGAGGGGCATCTGCCATTAATGAGGCTTGAGTAGGTAAACAAAGTGGCCAGGAAGCTCAGACTGGGTGGAGCCCACCGCAGATCAGCAAGGCCTACTGCCTCTATAGGGTCCACCTCTGTGGACACAGCATAGCTGGACAAAAGGCAGCAGAAACTTCTGTAGACTTAAATGTTCCTGTCTGACAGCTCTGAAGAGAGCAGTCATTCCCCCAGCATGGTGTTTGAGCTCTGAGAATGGACAGACTGCCACCTCAAGTGGGTCCCTGACCCCGTGTAGCCTAACTGGGAGACACCTCCCAGTAGGGGCTGACAGACACCTCATACAGGCAGGTGCCCCTCTGGGACGAAGCTTCCAGAGGAAGGATCAGGCAGCAATATTTGCTGTTCTGCAGCCACTGCTGGTGATACCCAGGCAAACAGGGTCTGGAGTGGACCTCCAGCAAACTCCAGCAGACGTGCAGAAGAGGGGCCTGACTGTTAGAAGGAAAACTAACAAACAGAAAGGAATAGCGTCAACGAAAAGGACATTTATTTTATTATTGAATTAAATATAATTAAGATTAAATATTGAATCTTAACGAAAACCAACAGGAGACAAAAAGGTCAAGTAAACCCTAATGTATTCAGAGTCGACTCTACCAGATACCATTTTCATAAACAACTTAGGACCTTTGTTCAAGTGGAACGTCCACTTCGCAAAGGAAAGCTAGAGCCACTACCTACAGAAATGCTCCAGATGAAGGGAAGCGGAGTTTCAAAGGCGAGGAGAAGCCCCTCAGGCCATCGGGCCCCTTGGAGCCTGAAGCGCAGTGTCCAGCAAGCAGTTTCAAGAATGTGTCTGTCCTTTCAAGGAAAGTACATGGCATGGAAGATGCGTGTGTGTGTGTGTGTGTGTGTGTGTGTATGTGTGTGTGTGTGTGTGTGTGTGTGTTATGGGGCTACAAAACCCTTTCTGCGGGCCTTGAGGAATCCCTGGATCCCCCCAGGTTGTCAAGAGAACAGATTGAAAACCACTGGCCAACAAAATTTGGGATGTGAGGTGGTTAAACTCAGTCATCCCTCTGAGCTGTGACAGACATCAACGGGCAACACCCAGCACCACGTGGCTTGGCGCTGGGGAGCCATTTCCATTTCAGATCCTAAGAGAAAATGCCCCTGTTCTATTCAGAGGCCTGCACTTAGCCCTCCTTGTTCATTTGCAGAATAAATGATGAGAATCCTGCTTTGGCTGTTTTCTCTGGATGTTGTCTCTGACACCCACATTGCCATGACTTATGGCCTTTTTTCATGGCTTATCTTAATGAATTGCTCTTCAGAGAATGATGTTTATTGCATTTTCTTATCACTCACCCTCGCTGGCTTTGGGGACACTCCTCTCTCCTGGTTCTCCGTGGACTTCGCTGTCTGTTTTGTCTCATTAAAGAATTCTCTTCCTCTCATCTCTCTCGGTAGATCGTGGTGATCCTAAGGGCTCCATCCTCGAGCCACTACACATCACTGCTGCTCCCTAAGGAAAATCTCTACCAGGGGAGCCCGGCCCTCCTGAGGTTTCTTTTCTTGTAAAGTCACAACACACACATGCACATACACACATGCACAGAAGTGCATACACACAGACACACACACACACACACACACGTATTCCATGCCGTGGGCTCTCTCTGAAATATCAGAGGCATTCTTGGAACTTCCTGCTGGACTCTGTGCTTTAGGCTTGCAGGGGCTCTTGGTGGCAAGAGCTTATGCTCGCCTGGCTTCAGGTGATGAGCCTCCCTGTCCAGCACCCATCCTCACTTCTCTCTGCCTTCTCACATTTGCTGTGATTGGTGAGCTTGTGCAGAAACAATAGACCACATGGGGTTCCAGCTCTGCTGAGTCCTTCTTGGAGCTCCTATGTCTGCAGAGATTCTGGGTTCTTGCCTACTCTCTGGACCATGCACAGCAAGGGGAGATATTGATGAGCACACCTGAATCGACTTCTAAGCCCCGTCTTCCTGTAGAGCTCTTATCAATTATATCTCACACATTTCCAACTGACTGAAACCTCCATTTATTTCTTAATGGATTCCAAGCTCAAGTAAGGAAGAGAGATTCTATTTATTGGTATCCTAAATCCTCAACAATTATTCAAACTCCAAATAATAAAGACCAGGCATGTCCTCCTTCTCCCAAATCTGTCACTCTACCACACTTACCTACTTCAGCAACCTGAGGTCAATCTCAACACCCTCTGCACTCATGCTCTTCACCTCTAATTGATCTCTAACTTCTATCCTTTTTCTAAGTATGTCTTTAAACTTCTCTCTTCCAATTTCAATTACTAGCACACCAGTTTAGAGCCTACAAGATGACTCAAAATAGCTTCAGTCAACAAAAGAACCTACTGGCTCCTTTGATCAAAATGCCCAGGGGTTGAGCTCACTTCTCATTTGCGGGCTCCAAGGACCCCTGTGTCCGGCTCACCCCGCTGCTGTAGACAGGAGCTTGCACCCTTGGTGGCTGTAGAAGGCCTTCTTACAGTCCCCATCCAGCTCCTCACCTTCTACCTTTTTCACACCTGACCCTGCTCTTTCTTCCATGGTGGTGAATCTCCAGCAAACAGTAGTGTGTTCATCTGCTTCTCCATCCACTTCTGCTCACACAGCTTCTTTTTCTGGAATACGGCTTTTGTTTTCTTCCTCTGGCCAAGATTACTTATACTCAAAAACTCAATTTCTTTTCTCCATTAACTCTTTCTTTCTAGAAAACCAGATACTCACCTCTCTCATTACTTACTTTTTAGACCCAGTTCTTTGCATTTCAACCCCTCACGCTGAAGCACCTCATGCAGGACTGCTGGCCTCTGGGGGCTTTCTATAGACAAGGCCCCTCGATAGTGTGCACACAGCATTGAACAGACAGGGTGTCCTTCTGGTTGCCGTGTCAGGCGCTATGTCTCCATGGTGCCTGGAGGGTGATACAGCCATCTTCAGCGAGGGCTGAACTGAACTGATGATGGACAGATTGCTCAAGTAAAAGACAGAAAGGCATGGAGAAGGCAGCACATAGCAATATTCCCAGCAAAATCAGACAAGGAATTTGCAAAGCCTGTTAAGTAGGGAAAAAAAAACCCTCTATCACAATCAATAAATACGTAAAGGTTCTACTGAAAGCGTTTGAGGAACTGAAAATGCATATGTGAAAAACTCTCATTGGAAAAAAAAAAGAGTGTGAATCAAAGAAACAAAACAATGTAACTCAGGTATTGTGGAGAAGCACAATGTAGGCCCAGAGAGGATGTGAATCTGGAAGACTGGCCCTCTAGCAGACACTGAGTGCGCACCAGCCTACAGAGCCCCAAAGATTGGAATGCAGCTTGTGCCTTGGGGTTGTGTTACCTACGACTGGGTTTGCTCCAGATTAAGTACATACAGGTCTCACTGCAGAGTGTGGGTGCTGTTATTCTCAAGAGTATTGGCCTTTTCATAGATTGCTGGGTTAAAAAACCAAAACAAACAAACAACAGTTCGGAAATTGTTATCTGAAACACTTGGCTGGACCCCACGCACAGGAAGCTCAGGTGCTTAGGGGCTGGCACAGCCCCGAGGAAACGCTAGCTCCGCCCTGTCTCTCCTTGTGATGCTCCCCATGCCTCATGGACACCTAAACCCTTCCTTGCCTCTGATTCTGTTGTACCCATTCACTTAAGGGTACAAATCATCTGTGATGTTTCGGAAAATATTGTTCCTTCTCCTGGCAGGGTTTCTGGCTCTGTTAAGCCAGTCATGAACAGTGCAGTCATAAGCAACACATCCACTGCAAACCTGCTTCTCCTCCCTGTTGTCTGCAAGCCCCAGTTAAATGTTAGGACCAATATTAATTCATTTTCAATACTGTTTTCTTAAATTACATTACTATTTCTTAAAAATAACCTTTGTCTCCCTTCTGTTGCTCACTCTTGGGTAAAAGGGTTAGTCATAAAACTTGCCCCTGTAATGCCTACTTTAAATGTCAATTTGAGCAATTTTTATTTGGGGCATCAAATTAAAGTGATTTGTGTATTTGTTTTCTCTTTTTCTCCCTGCATGCTCAGCACTTTTCCTCACCGCAGGGAAAGGTCCCCAGGAACACCGACGGCCACGCTCATTGTCATGAGGGTTGAGTTGGGCCATCATAGCCAGAGTGACCTGTGGGAACGCTGAGTTCCTCCTCCAGAAGGGTCAGTGCAGGCAGTGAATGTGAGCACAGAGCCTTCTGCGGATGCTAGAGGGAGCAGCCAGCCAGAGAACTGAGCTTTTCCAAGGAACCAGGGAGGGGAGGCAGCAGCTGTGACGGATCTGAAGTGGCCCTTGACACATGAGCTTATTAAATTAAAGTTATTGGCACAGTAATGTGAGCGAGAATCACGCATTGAATGTGAATCCAGGATTCACATCCTGATTAATGCGCGCATCCAGCCCTGCCTTTCCAAGGTGACAGTTCTATTACCCCGCTGAACTCTGCTCCTCTGTAATAATAACGGGGTACCCCTTGGCTTGCACACTTGAGATGTGTCTTGTTCCTGGCACTGGATGCCTCAGGATATTGCTTTTCTTTGCTTGTGTCCCGTTTTTTAAAATGTGCCAGAATGCAATCCCCTCACCTCCCTCAGAGTAGTAGTTAATATTTCATATGGATTCTGAAAAGTTACTTCTACGGTTCTGTCAAAAGTGAGACGTTGAAGGTCTATACACTTTATAGTGCAGGTAATCAAAGACCCTGTGACGATATCGGGAGGTCGGTGAACAACACCGTCAACCTACAGTGCCTGGATTCAAGCATTTCAGGTAAGTCTCTACCCTGAACCATTTAATGATGACAAACAAGGTCCAGCCACCCTATCCACGGGACACTGGCAGCTTCTTGTCAGTCAGGCCTCAGAACCATCTTTAAACGTTTTCCTGCCACCTAGGGTGATGCTACCTCTGAGCTTATATCCAGATGCTGCCCCCAACAGTGTGGACTGAAGAGACACTGCCAGAATCTGGATTCAGACACATCCACACCACGGAGTGCTAAAGGGCACAAAAGCAGGGCCCTGAGCTGCCTCCTGGTTGTCACATTCATGCACGTGTTGTCCTGTGCCTCAAATCCCCTTCTAGCCTGGCCCTCCAGCCCTGTGTCTGTCTGGGGACCACTTCTTTTGGCTTCAACATCCGTGTCAAAGGTCACCTCTTCTCTAAGCTTTGCTTCAGAAATCACTGTTTTCTCTGCCTGCCATTAGCATGGGACTCCTCTCTCTTGCTTCATGTTTCCACGTTGGCTTCTTTCTCAAGGACTGTGAGTTTCTGCAGGACCTGGTGGGTAGAGCTTCCAATGGCCTCCTCCTCATCCCATTGGTGAGGGAGGAAGTCCTGTTCCAGGCTTATGAAGATGGCCAAACCCACACCAGCACCAGGCAGATGCAGCTGGCAGTGTGGTACGTTAGTCACATCCACTCACATTCCCAGGATGGAAGACATCTTGCGTCATGTGGCCCCACAGAGTCACATTCAGGAACTGAGTATCCAGCCAGGGGCTGGGGCAGGCTGGCTGTGTAGTAACAAGAGGGTGGGATGACCCTGGTTCCAGAAGGAAGATGAAATTGGCCTGTTTGCATCATTTCAGGGGCTGGGGTTTGTGGAAGGCCACTGGTCAGGGATCAGCTGACATTGCACCCAATTCCTTGATTCCAAGCAACAGGATGGCTTGGCCAGGGGATGTCATCCATGGGAGCAGATTGGGGCAATATCTATGGTTATGCCATTCCAGACTCTTCTAACTTTCCCAGCGCGTTAGTATCCCAGTAAGTGCCAGGGAAGGGCTGGTGGTTAGTGTGGCTACCCTTGTCATGCTACTTGCATAGCTAACGTTCTACATAGGAAGTCTGCAAAGCTCAGAATTTTTGTATAATTTGTTTTGCCCTCACTTGTCATGCTCCTTCAAATTACAGCAAAAAGTTTGGGAAGATCTCATCTTTGGCATACTGAGGAATCTAAGATCAGTGAGAACTCCCTCTGGTGTGTGGCAGGCCAAGTATTTTAGAGTGGGATGGACATCCACATATCAACAGCTGGTTTTGTTCATCCTCTATTAGTTTTCTGGATAGTCCTGCATTTTCAAAGTAGTCACAAAAAATAAAACTTTAACTAGTTCTAATCGTCTATTAAACATCTATTAAAAATCCTGGGGCATTTTCTGGCAGAGCTGAGAGCCGAGTCCATCTGGAGGGGCAACACGGGGCAGGTATGTCTGGGGCCGCAGGGCTCAGCTGGCTCATGTCTATTTGGAGGCCATCCCTGGCTCTGACACCTTTTAGCTTTCAGACCTTGGACAGGGGACATAACTTGCCTCAGTGTCTCTACCTGTAAAATGGGAGTGATCACAATAAAACCTACTTCATAGAGTGACTCAGAATAAAATGTGAAAACACAAACAAAGCGTTTAACGTAGGGCCTGCCTGTGCTAAGTCGGCAGCCACAGAGGCTGCTGTCTCCGTGTGTGTAGTGGGTGAATGGTGTACTCCAAAAATTCATGTACACTGGGAACCTCGGAGCATTGCCTGACTTAGAAATAGGGTCTTTGCAGATGGAATGAAGGTAAGAATTGAGATGAGATTATACTGGATGAGGGTGGGCCTAAATCCAGTAAGAGTGTCCTCATAAGAGACAGATCTGGACACAGAGAGACACAGGAAAAAAGAGGAGAAGGACAGGTCGGAAGGGAATGGAGGGATGCAGCCACCAGCTGCCAAATGCCTACAGGGATCAGAAGCCGAGAGAGGCAAGGCAATTTTCTCCTCGGGAGCCTTCAGAGGGAGCATGGCCCCATGGACACATTGATTTCAGAACTCTGCCCTCCAGCATTCCAGCCTTTCTGCTGCTTGAAGCTGTCCATTTCATTTTAAGTTTTTAGGCAGCCCTGGGAACCTAGCAGAGCATAAGACAATATAAAGTACTTAGGGTGCAAAGCAAGGGCCGAGCACTCCCAGGAAAGGTGTTCTAGAAAGCAGCGCTAGTCAGTGGTCATAACCCTTCATCCAACAAAGGTTTATTAAGTGCCTCCCACATGCCAGGCACCACTGTGTTAACGGATAAAACCAGCTGATGTATTGGCCTCGAGAGCGCCAGGCCTTGCACTCCAGTTGCCAGGCAGTTTGCACACCCCACTGATGCCGGAAGGGCATGGCCTGGAGGGCCGTCTGCTTCCTGGGTGCAGGTCCTGGTTTCTGGAGTCAGCCCCGCAGGTGGGTGCTACATGAGTAGCAGCCCCTCTGAGCTCAGCTGGCACCTTGCAGGGGCACCCCTGGTGCAGCTGCCGCGGTCCCCCATGTGCTGGGCTGAGTCCTTCCCCTTCCTGTCTCTCACCCCCTCTGCCCCACGGAGGGGCTCCTGCACTGGCACTTGCAGGCCTCAGATAAGAAGCGGGGGATGTGTTCAGTACCTGCGATAGCTCCCGGTCCCTGTAGGCTCCTGAGGGAGCTGCTGTTCCCGTCGGCGTTGTTGCCTCCTGTCTATGAGCCATCTCCACCCGCAGACGGGGATGGGCTGATGGTCGGGGCAGCTGCACACCCCGCCAATGTCAGCACAAAAAATACCAACAAGACTTCTAGAGGCTCCCGTGATTCTCCAAATACTTGATGAAAAGGTGTATTTTTTTTTTTATTTCTTCCAAAACCACAGCTGTCATTTTTGTTAAATGACAAGAAGTCTTCATTCTTTACATCTAATAAAAACAAATAATTCTAAGGAAGAATTCACACTGAAGCACATCAGAACGGGAGACCGGACACTGTGGACATTTCACAAACACCGGGACCGTGGGTTCATTGGACCTATGTTAGAGTTCTACCCCCTCGAAGTCTGCACTCCCCAGCCCTGTCCATAAAAGAGACCTCCACCTGGGAGGTGGACCAGGGCCTGGGTTTGTGGAGATTCCTGGCAACCCCACGTCTATTTTACAGCCACGGTCCTTGGCTGCCCTCTTCTGGTCGGGTCTGGAACAGCGTGGCTGAGAGGCCCTGTTTCTGTCCCTCTATACAGGGTATTGGAGGCCTGAACGCCAGCCTCCAAGTTAGGGTGAACAACTGTCCTGGTCAGCCTGGGACTGAGCTGGGGGCTTCCTG
This sequence comes from Hylobates moloch, assembly GCF_009828535.3. NCBI lineage: Eukaryota > Metazoa > Chordata > Mammalia > Primates > Hylobatidae > Hylobates > Hylobates moloch. The sequence continues at coordinate 4,290,423 of NW_026652292.1, read as the reverse complement.
GGGTGCAGGACCTTCAGTACTGAAATCAGGCCGGTCTTGGACAGATTTAACTCATCCTTCTAGGATGAATAAATTCTTGCTAGGCCCTCATGGGCCTATATCAGAGGAGCAGGGGGCTTGGAAATGAGCCTCCGTGTAGTGCATTGCTGTGTGGCTGCTGCTGGGGATTGTTGGTGCACCTTCGACTTTCCTCTCTGCTGCTATCGTCTATTAGAAAGTGTTAGCATTGGATGTTTTGTTTGCTCTGGACCAGGGCTTTATATCGGTTCCTTAGGTTAATTTGAAGGACTCCTATGAGCAGCTGCTGTCCATAACCTGGACCCAGCCCACCTGCTTGAGTGTTGCATTCTAGGGGGCCAAGCGGTACAGTCCATCCTCCTGATGCAGTGTTTGCTCCCCAGGGAGCTCACCCTCCCAGCTGGCCCTGCCACCCTCAGGAGGGCCCCAGCTGCAGCCCACTCCTCAGCCCAGGTGACAATCTGTCGATGTGTTGGCCTCATGCCAGGTTACGCGTCCATCGAGGGCAGGACTGTGTGGCATCCTCATTACCTGACGCAGTGACCATTTCAGGGAGAAGCCCAACCTCCCAGCCCGGTCACCACCCAAAGCCAAGAGCAGGCCACCTCAGTTGCACCAACCTCTTCTGTAATAGCAGAAGTTCAGCTGTGGCCCTGGCTCTGGCAGCCCCTTCTGATTTTAGAGGTGAGGCAGCTGCCAGCTGTGGGGGCCAGTTCCCTGTCAGTGACTGGGTCCTGGGAGGCCTGGAGACTCAAGCTTCCCCTGACTGCAAGGAGCTCGGCCAGAGACCCTCTTTCCCCCCCGGTCTCTCAAGGACCCTGCCTGAGACTGCTGCGAGGGTGGCTTAGGCGGAGACACACCTGGGATGTGATAAACTGTGCCTCCTTGGGACCCCATTTTGGCCAGGGCCAACCGGACCACTTCCCTTCAGAGTACAGAGGCTGAGCACCTCCACTTCCACCTGCTGTTTGCATGGGGCCACCTTTACCTGCCAGTCTTCATCCCCAGCCCATCACGAAATATGCCACTGTCGAAATAAACAGGGCTGATTCTTGATGCTTTCTTTCAACCCTTGCCAAAAAAGGAAAAAAGAAGTTCACCTAATGATCATATTGAAACATGAGATGGGATAAACCACTTTTCTAGCAATTCAAGTTTTCAGTCAGTTGAAACGTGCGTGGTGCAGCACCTAGTTTATGTTTCAGAGGCAACCGGTTGCCTTTGGTTTGGAATCAGTTGAGAGCTGATGGTTACAACAAAAACAGGACTCCTCATGGCCGGCCAAGTTCCAGGGGTGGGGACCCTGGCACTTCCCCAGGGAGAAGTAGGAGTTGGGGTAAAGGAAAATCACAGCAGGTCATTCTCCACTGAGTGGAGACCAGGAGGGGGATTAACCTTTTCATCTGCTCGCCCAGTTGGCTGTGTGCATGTTTTTGAGGGTGAACGCAGATGAAGGTCTGCAGTTCTCCTGTTAGCAGGTCTTTGTGGGAAGGAGCTCGGGGAAGCCCCGGGCTGGGAAAGGTGGGGTGGACGTTTCATTGCATAGAGTGAGGCACCAGGAATGAAGCCAAAGGCTTTGTGAGTCGCCGGTTCTGATCCCCCAGAGAGGACAGAAACCTCTTTAGCCAAGAATTCTTCATCTTGATGCTATAACAACCTGAAAGAAGCATTTCCTGGGCAGATTAATAGCACCAATAATTGCAACAAGGCAGGGTGGGGGAGGGTTTCTGGCTATTTCTTCTGAAGTAAGAGAATAATTTCAAAGCTTCTTTTTCAAATAGAACCTTTTTTATTAAAATGAGAAAAAGAGACAGCAAATATTTACAAGCGTGAAGTTAAAAATTTAAAAAAAATAAAGTACCCATCCCTGAATGTGAACCGCCGACCTTAGGTAAACAGGTCAAGGCTGTGGACAGCTGCTGGGAGACTGGTCTCAGGCATCAGTCTCTGCCAGCTCCTCACCACAGGGCACCCTGGAACCTGCACATGCACAGATATTCTAAAACAGAGCAAGAAAAAAAAAAAACAAAAATTTGAGTCAGTTAATACAAACAGCAAACACAGCAAACTTTGATTAAGGGGAGATGGGAACCGATATTTATAAAAAATGACTGACTCCCAGGCAATGGCAGTTTCTAAAGGCCTACAGTTTTCCCATTCAAGTCCTAAACAAAATTACAGACAAACTGTCAAAGTTACTTTTTATGGCAAGTAAAAGAATTTTTAAAAAGCACAAGGTACAAATGGACGCTATGCACAAATGCGTCTTGAATTGCTGCATGTGTGGTCCAGCATGCGAAGATAGCTACCTCTAAGTGTATAACGTACGTATCACATAATAGAAAACAGAGATGTCCCATGTACACTAACTTGGCACATAACTGAAGTTTATTTTTCTTTTAAGGCCGGTGAAGTTTAAGCATTTTTATTATGTAAGGAAATCATTATGTAAATGCCTTTCACATCCTTCCCAGTTTCCTTAAACGCTGCATGGCAAGCCTCATTTCATGTCATTTGAAAATTCAAAGTTGCGATCCTGGACCCGTGAGTGTCTCCTGCACTGTGGTGGTGGGAAGGATGCCCAGGGGTGTGAGCTAAGCTGAGGGCTTTGCTGCCCACTGGAATTGCAGCACGCCACTGGCCTCTCTGTCACGATCTTCCCACTGAGTGGCCATTCATTGCAGAGAAGTGCCTGGGTGCTGGATTCAGCGACTGGTGTGGGTTTGAATCCCAGTAGATTAATTATTAATTCCTGTTCCACAGAGCCCTGGAGTGCTGGACAGTGATGCTGCAGGGGTGCTGGCACCTTGTCGTTAATGCCAAGGCCGACTTTGGTAAGAAGCTGCCTCTGTGCCCGCCTAACTCACGACTGTCGTTTGTCCCCACCACAAGTTCGTGAGGTCCTCCTGACAGGGAGGCTGAGCCACAGGAAGCTTCAGTCACTTGTCCCACGTCACTCAAGTGGCTAATGACAGAGCCACTCAAGTGGCTAATGACAGATTTGACTGGGGACACAGAGCCAAACCATATCAGTGCCTTTATGTTTAAACTTGGTCCTCTCCACGCAGGTCCTATGCTTTGTTCAGCATCCTTTGGTGTCTGTTCTCTCCAGAGAGGGAGATGGGTGCTGCTATTGAAGGCCAGGACACCAGTGCTAACAATCTAGGTGGGGACAAGTCACAGTGGGCTCCCTCCCTGACCCCACTGGAGTGAAGGAGAAGCTGTGGGCCAGACAGTGTCCACTGCAGGAAGATGCAGCCTGGCCCACAGGGAGCTTTGGCAGAAACAGCCCCGGCATCCTGGCCTCTGTGGTCCTGAGGGCTTTCATGGAGTAGCTGACTTTGCACGTGAGTTGGTGGGTCCTCCACTGCTTCAATGTTCAGCCACTAAATGAAGCTTCAGAGGGAGACCCCAAGGCACAAAGGCACACAGAACTTCCCTGCACATGGCTTCTCTTTTGTGGATGCTATATTGTTCACGCTGGTGTGCCCGTTGGTTACTCTAGGTGGGTCGGAGATTTTTCCACATGAACTTGCTCCCAGGAAGAGTGGCACAAGGAAGGCAAGCCTTAGACCCAGTCCTGCCAAGCACACACCCATTTCTTGTTAAGGAGGCACAGCACTTCCCTGCATCTGTCCTGAAGCTCAGGAGAAGCCCCATCCTATGTGTCCAGGCAGTCTGTCTAGTACTTAGCAGGACAGGGCTGGCACAAAATGCCCTGAGGCAGAATACAGGGCCCTCCAAGCAACCAGGGAGACCCAGGGCCATGAGGGTTTCAGAGCCCGAATGCAGCATCGGAGACATTAAGTGCCCAGATTGCTGGGTTCTCATGCCTCATGTGAGTTAGGGGGCTCTGGAAGTCTAGACCAGTCCTGACAATTATGTTAGATAACTCAGCAGTAAATAACAAGGAGTTAAATTGCATAGTCCTAGCTGTCAGGAGAGAGGCGGTCAGTGAAGGCTGAGGATTTGGGGAAAGCCGCTTCCTCCCAGACCTGTGTCTACTCCAGGGTGCTGACCCTGCAGGCTATATTCTGACCCACTCCTGCTGTGGCTCTCACCAGCCTCGCTCTTCCGGCTTTTCTCTTGTTCTGCCTTTCTGTGCTTCATCCCCGGTCGGAGATTTGTGGAAGCACCTTTCTAGAACCACAGAACACTGGTTCTTTGTTCTTTCTAGAACAAAGGTTCTAGAAATGGTTATGTGTTCTTCCTAGAACACAGATCTTTCTAGAACAATGGTGCTCACAGGGCTGGGGTTCTGAGCCCTACACGAGGCCATTTTGCCCAGCACTTATGAATCTGGACTGGGAAAACCAGCTACAGATCTATGGATGTGACCCTGTACATCTCGTCCAAAAAAGATGATTAAAAAGGTTTTTTTTTTTTCCCAATAAAATCTTATTAGGGAATCTAAATAAATCTTATTAGAGAATAAAAGAGAATAAAATCTAATTGGGGATAAAAGAGAATAACCCATTTGGAGATTTTTAAAAAGTATTGATAAAAGAAAAACTTCAGCCAAATTAAATTTAAAGGAGTTTAAGTGAGTAACGAACAATTCATGAATCAGGCAGCCTTTTGAGTCGGGGGGGCTCAGAGACTCCAGTGCAGCCGCGTGGTGGAAGAAGATTTATGGACAGAAAATGAAGCGAGGTATAGAAACAGCTAGATTGGTTACAGCTTGGTGTTGGCCTTATTAGAACAAGGTTCAAAGAGTTTGCCACATTTGATTGGCCAAACTCAGTGTATGGGCTACAGTCTGTGTACACAGTTATAGTTTATAATGTACCAAAAAACCTTTAGGCGAAATTGAAAATATGTAAGAAGGCAGCTTTAAGCTAAACTTGATTTGACAGTAGTGAGAAGAAAATTATCGGAAGTAAAAATTGCCATCCTGGCCAACAAGAGTGAAACTCCATCTCAAAAAAAAAAAAAAAATTGCCCAACGATTATTTTATTAAGATATTAAAGTGGTTTGGATAAAACCCTTTTCAACACTGGCTGCTCCGCCCCCTCTCCTCCCGCCATCTGAATAAGGTCTTGACTAAATTCCCTGTCTGCTTTTCGCCTTTATTACAGAGGCTGGGAAGTGGTCTTTTCATTTGGTACATGTTTTGAACCACAAAGTCTTTCTCAGCTCATCAGTGCCCCCTGGTGGTATGCAGGGCGAGGGGACAATAACGAGTCCCATTGTTCACCGGCTGGTGACTGAAGGACATTTTCTCAGAAGCCCTGCACCTCCTCCCCTGTTACTCAGGTACACCTTTAATATTTTCTTGATGACGATATTTGATAGATTGTACTAAGTTAACAGCATCAAGCTCAAAAGAGGCACAGTTAAAAACCAAAGCCATTTCCCCACCCTCCTAGGGTCCATTTATTGAGGCCCTAATATGTGTTAGAGACTTTACTGGATTTACTTTTCTGATTTTTATTACATTATATTTTCAATTGTGTGGAATGGGCTACATGAGATACAAATTGTATTTGTATCTATTCAAAATAGGCACTGTGAATAAAAGGTGCTTCCAGGAATTCCCGGCAGGAGAGGGAGTACAGAACGGGAGAGCCAGGGCAAAGCAGGAGGAGCGCAGCCCTGACAGGAACAGGTCAGCATTGCAGTTTGGATCAATAGGGAAACACCACTTCGTGTACACAGGCTTCTAAACTTCGTGGGATTGTTTTCAGCATCACATGAGACCCTAAGTGAAAGGCTCACTGAGGCTGGGATACCGTGAACGCTGCACGCATGGTTGTTATTATTCACTTTGCAATGCCCTGGTCTTCCTGTTCCCTAACACTGCCGCAGTGGCATGGAAAGGAGAGCATAGGAAGCCTCTTTCCAACGGGCTGGGGGTTCCGTTGTGGCCTCCGCCACCCTAGGGCCAGGCTCCCAGTGTTCCAGCTTTTTGATGTCCCGGCTGTTTCAATTATACCCACTCATGCAGGGAGTCCCATAAGTACCCAGGTACATTAATTTTCTTCAAAGTGCTTCTGCAATGCACGGTTAGCTAACACGCTGACAGCCCCATCGCCAGCCAGGAGCCGTGACAGAAGCAGCCCCACAGTCAGACCCCCGAGGTCAGGCTGGGAGTTGCTTGGACGCTCACTACTGCTTCACCATGAGATTCTTCCCTGGAACAACTGGTGTGTGTTCTTGCCTGAACTCGGGTTCATTAGACGTTGACTTCACATTGACCTAAGAAGTTAAAAGAAAAGGGTCTCTGGCTGACGGGGGCGGGAGGGGGGTGGTGGTGGGAACCGGCCATGCCGGGAAAGGTGCAGTAGGCGCACACAATTGACACGGAGGATTCCACCTACGCCTCCAGCCAGCCTTACGGCTCTCCCACTGCTGCTCAACACTGAGGGCCCTGGGAGAGCGGGTGCGGGCGGCTGAGCTCTGCCCACATCCCACCTCTCACGAAGCCGCGGAGTGGACTCGGCCTGGGAACCCTTGTAATCCAATTGCGGGAGGAGGTGCCAGGAATGACCCCTCCACCGTGCGCTGTGGGCGTGGTGGGTGGATCATTTCACCCCAGGACAAGGGTGAGCCCTTAGGCAGCTGGAATAGATACTTCGAAGCCCGAGATGACCACTGTCCACGGCAGCCTCAGTCCCTTTCTCCCAGAACACCATTTAGCTGTTGAGCTAAATCATTCACCTGGCCCCTTAGAGCTTCGACCTCGTCACAATGAAGTCGATGAGGCCACAGAAGCCTTTGTTATCTCCACAAGCCCCTGGGGCCTGGCTTTGGCTGAGCCCTGGCAATGCCTGTTACACCCCAGACCAAGGTGATAGGTGGGTGGCTGCTGCGATCGGAATGTTTACACCCCCAACCCCCAAATTCATCTGTTGAAATCTTCACCTGCAAGGTGATGGGGCCAGGAGGCAGGACCTCTGGGAGGTGACAAGGTCATGAGGGCGGAACCCTCGTACGCGGAAGGTCATGAGGGCGGAACCCTCGTACGCGGAGGGTCATGAGGGCGGAACCCTCGTACGCGGAAGGTCATGAAGGCGGAACCCTCGTACGTAAAGGGTCATGAGGGCGGAACCCTCGCACGCGGAAGGTCATGAGGGCGGAACCCTCGTACGCGGGAGGTCATGAGGGCGGTACCCTCGTACGCGGGAGGTCATGAGGGCGGAACCCTCGTACGCGGGAGGTCATGAGGGCGGAACCCTCGTACGCGGGAGGTCATGAGGACGGTACCCTCGTATATGGAATTCATTCTCTTTTAAAGAGACCAAAGAACGCCTTTACTCCTTCCACCACGTGAGGGCACAGAGAGAAGACAACCGCCGTCTATGAACCAGGAAGCCCCCACCAGGCACTGAATCTGCCCCTGCCTTGACTTGGACTTGCAGCCTCCAGAACTGTGAGCAATGAATTTTGTTCTTTTTGTTTGTTTGTTTTTTGAGACGGAGTCTCCCTCTGTCGCCCAGGCTGGAGTGCAGTGGCGGGATCTCGGCTCACTGCAACCTCCGCCTCCGGGGTTCACGCCATTCTCCTGTCTTAGCCTCCCAAGTAGCTGGGACCACAGGCGCCGCCACCACGCCCGGCTAATTTTTTGTGTATTTAGTAGAGACAGGGTTTCACCATGTTAGCCTGGATGGTCTCGATCTCCTCACCTCGTGATCCGCCCGCCGCGGCCCCCAAAGTGCCGGGATTACAGGCGTGAGCCACCGCGCCCGGCCGAATTTTGTTCTTTATAAACCATTCAGTTTTTGGTATTTCGTTATGGCAACCCTAGTGAACTAAGACAGTAATTTATTTCCCCAAACCTTTCCAGCTAACATGGGCACTTAAGCGGATTTTCAGAACATAGAACTTGCTGGTTTACTCCCTGTTGCCTGGGTACCTGCTGACAGCAGGCCCAGCCGGAAGCCAGTGCTACCATTTAAGTACGAATAAGCTGATCTCAAGTTTACAGGCTGAGAGTAAAGTGAACCTTAATCAAGTAATCATTCTAGCAGGGTTATAATTACAAACGCAGATTCCACATTCTTCAGAAAGTACCACAGTTCCACGAGGAATCATGGCGGGCATCAGATCTGAGAATAAACCTGGCCAAGAAGTCAGTCATGGGTTTTGTGACAGATTATTTTGTCACGCAGGTATTAAGCCTAGTACCCAGTGGTTATTTTTTTCTCTTCTCCCACCCTCCACCCTCAAGGAAGCCCCAATGTCTGTTGTTCTTTTCTTTGTGACCATGTGTTCTCATCATTTAGCTCCCACTTATAAGTGAGAGTATGCAATATTTGGTTTCTGTTCCTGGGTTAGTTTGCTATGGATAATGTCCTCCACCTCTACCCATATTGCTGCAAAGGACATAATCTCATTCTTTTTTTTTTTTTTATGGCTGTGTAGTATTCCATGGTATATATGTACCAGATTTCCTTTATTCTCTCTGTCATTGATGGGCGTTTAGGCTGATTCCATGTCTCTACTATTGTGAAGAGTGCTGCAATGAACATTCATGTCTATTTGTCATTATGGTAGAATGATTTTTATTCCTCTGGATATAGGCTCCATAATTGGATTGCTGGGTTGAAAGGCATTTCTGCTTTTAGCTCTTTGAGAAATGGCCATACTGCTTTTCACAATGGTTGAACTAATTTACACTTCCATCAACAGTATAGAAGTGTTCCCTTTTCTCCACAACCTCACCAGCATCTATTGTTTTTTGACTTTTTAATAATATCCATTCTGACTTGTGTGAGATGGTATCTCATTGTGGTTTTGATTTGCATTTCTCTAATAATCAGTGACACTGAGTTTTTTTTTTTTCGTATGCTTTTTGGCTGCATGTCTGTATTCATCTGTAAAGTGTCTGTTCATGTTCTTTGCCTACTTTTTAATGGGTCTGTTTGTTTTATTCTTGTAAATTTGTTTAAGTTCCTTATAGATGCTGGATATTAGACCCTTTCAGATGCATCGTTTGCCAAAATTTTCTCCCATTCTGTAGGTTGTCTGTTTACTCTATTAATAGTTTCTTTTGCTATACAGGAGATCTTTAGTTTTAATAGATCTCATTTGTCAATTTTTGCTTTTGATGACACTCTCGTGTATGGTTGAAGTGAGTAGAAATTATCACAGCCTTCGGGAGGATTCTTTGTTATTAACTTTCAAAAATTAAAAAGTACATATGCTTTTGCTAGCAATGTCATGTCAAGAAATTTTCTTCATAGATGCTCACTCACGTAACCTAATATCTACGATATATACTGATACGGTTTGAATGTGTGTCCCTGCTCAAATCTCATGTCCAATTGGAGGAGGGTCCTGGTGGGAGGTGATTGGATCATGGGGGTGGATTTCCCCCTTGCTGTTCTTGTGATAGTGAGAGAGTTCCCATGAGATCTGATGGTTTAACAGTGTGTGTCACCTCCCCCTCACTCTCTCTCTCTTCTGCTGCCATGTAAAGAAGGTGCTTGCTTTCTGTTTGACTTCTGCCATGATTGTAAGTTTTTGAGGTTTCCTAGTCATGCTTCCTGTTAAGTCCACAGAACTGTGAGTCAATTAAACTTATTTTCTTCATAAATTACCCAGTCTCGGGTAGTTCTTTATAGCAGTGTGAGAATGAACTAATATAGAAAATTGTTGTCAGAAGAGTAGGGGACTTTGGAGCTGAGTAATGGGCAGAGGTTGGAAGAGCTTGCAGGGCTCGGAGGAAGACAAGAAAATGTGGGAAAGTTTGGAACTTCCTAGAGACACGTTGAATGATTTTGACCAAAATGCTGATAGTAATATGCACAATGTGTGTGTGTGCGCGTGTGTGCATGTATGCATGTGAATATGTACCTGCACGTGAGCTAGTAGAATCATCATGGGCCTGCAGAAGAGGCAGTTTCAGTGATCAGCCACATCTGCGTTTCAATTCAAGATCAGCCCCTTCTAACCAGCCCACCTGTGTCTTTGAGCATCCGCTTGTTCTGCGTGGTTAGTGGTGATGAGGGCCCGCCCGACCCGGCAGGATTGTAGAGCATCCCTGCAGGGAGCAGCTGCAGAGCTCCCTGCTCACCCCTGGCACCATCGCATAGGATTGTTGCACTGGGCTTCGAATTTTCTCAATCATAACGCGACACTAATTTTGCATTTCTAACTTTGTATTGGTATTAGTTTCCCAGGGCTGGCATTGCCAAGTATCACAAATTTGGTGGTTTAGAACGACAGAAGTGTATTATCTCACAGTTCTAAAGGCCAGAAGTCCAAAATCAAGCAGGTTCCTTCTGAGGCTGCGAGGGAGAATATGCTCTGGGCCCCTCCCTTCCCCTTGGGGTTCGCTGGCAATCCTTGCTGTTCCTTGGCTTGTAGGCGCATCCCATCAGTCTTCGGCCTTCCGTGGTGTTCTCCCTGTATGCTTCTCTGTGTGTCTCTGTGTTTAAATATCCCCTTTTTGTAAGGACACCAGACATATCAGATGAGGGCCCATGCTACTACAGTATGACCTCGTCTTAAGTAATTACACCTGCAATGACCCTACTTCAAAATAAGGTCACATTCTGAGGTACTGGGGGTTAGAACTTCAATATATGCATTTTTAAGGGGACACAATTAAATCCAATGCCACATTATATTAGTTACTTTATCCAGCTTAATATCAGACACTGGAAAATTTATCTTTATATCAAAAATTGGAGATGTAAGCTTGGATCTGCTCGTTTTGTAATACAAATCTGTCAGTATCTATCCATCTATCATCTGTCTAACTATCATCTATCTTTCTATCTGTCTTATCATCATCATCTATCTACCTGTCATCTATCTGGGGAGACTTTTTAATTAGATATGTTATAATTCACTAAGCAATCACTTTTCCAAGGACCCTATATAAAGCATACATTCATGATTGTATGATTAAAGTTATAAGGCTGTCAACAATTTGTTTAGTTTAAGTAACTTTTAAATAGAAAAATAAATTTAACCTGCGTTTGTATTATTGTCTTAAGAACAGCAGAGGGCACTCCAAGCTAAACTTTGGAATGTGCTGCTGTTGATTTTAAAGAAGTTTTAAATTGAGAACAAGCACAAATCAATTAGAGCTCCATCTGTGTGCATTAGGTGTGCCTGCAGTTTCTTCCTAAATAAATAAATAAATTAAGGGATGATGTCTCTTAACATATACACAAATTAAACGCACAGTATGCGTTCAACTTAAAAAAAATATCTCCAGGGTCCTCTTCTTGAAATTGTTTTACATTTAACAATTCTTTAAATAGAAATTGCCAGGATTTTTAGAATGAAACAAGGTGTAACATTTTTCAAAGATATTGGCTAAACTTTTTGAAATGGATTTACTCTCATTCAGCGATAAAATATTTTGAGTCATTGCTATTAATTTCACATAATTGATTTAATTCATTTATGATTTCATTTGAATAACTCATAAGGAAATGCCAGAAGAGATTAAATAATTATTAGTATAATTTCTATCACATGGACCCTCTATTCTCAAATAAATGAGAATAAAGGGTTATCTAGAAAACAGTTTCTTTAAATATTTTTTGGTTTCCTTGTATATAAGACAGTCTCAATTTCCTAAAATACTCAAGATGAGAATGTATCATCTCAGAGACTATGTAGAACTTTATATTGTATTCACAGTGTTCTTAACAAGGAGAGCTCCAAGAATGTTGCTAATCTAAAAGCCTACTTGGGATTGGATAAGGGGATTTTATTTGCTAGTTATTTTCTCACTTAGATCAACTACTGAATATGAATTGACCAGTTGACAGCTATCTAGAAAACAGATAAACTTATGTAATACTGTTTTTAAGTCAATTTATAAATTTAAATTAGCTGTCTCCTAGAAGTAACTAAAATAGTCGGAGAACATCCTTCTCAACTTGGTAAATCATTTGTAAATTAAATTTTTTAACATGACTGAAACCTCTGTGTTACTAAAATTTGTTTCTTTCTCCAAACTGTTGAGTAAAAATCAGACAGTATTTTCTGACGGTATTTGATGTGGCAGGTGGGGGTAGGTGTATGAAAACACTCTCTTTTCTCTTTTAGGGAGCAAAGCTGAGTGTAAAGTCAAGTCTGCCTGTCTGTCTTTCTTTTTTTTTTCTTTTTTTCTTTTTTTTTAGATGGAGTTTCGCTCTGGTTGCCCAGTCTTGGAGTGCAATGGCGTGATCTTGGCTCACCACAACCTCTGCCTCCCAGGTTCAAGCAATTCTCCTGCCTCAGCCTCCCTAGTAGCTGGGATTACAGGCATGCGCCACCACGTCCAGCTAATTTTTTTATAGTTTTAGTAAAGACAGGGTTTCTCCATGTTGGTCAGGCTGATCTCGAACTCCTGACCTCAGGTGATCTGCCCGCCTCAGCCTCCCAAAGTGCTGGGATTACAGGCATGAGCCACCGTGCCCGGCAAAAGTATTTCTTCATAGCCTCCAATAGCTACCTTTTACATGATTCAGAGATAGAAGCCTATTTTGCTACTTCGGATTTATTTAAAAAAAAAAGATACAATGTTATAAATCATAATCTGTTATTACTAGAAGGAGAGATGAGCCAGAAAGGGGTTAAGGGATGTCAAAATGTCACAGTGGAAAATGGTCGTCTGTTTTAGACGTCTAGTTCAGATAACGACTCTATAGTTTTCAAGATGCTGAAACCAGGTTTGTGAGTTAGTGATGACCTTTCACCTGTTGCTTCTCCTCTCTGTATTACCTTCCTCATCTTTAAAATAAAGTCTGCACGGGCCATGCCGGACAGGGTGACCATTTTTCCCACTGCCCTGTTGATGGAGAAGACCTAGGCTGCCTCATTTTATTCCAAGACTAACGCTCCAGTCCTTTGTTGATTGGAACAGACTTGAACCAAGGGCTGCCAGACCGTGGGCTGGCCCATGTCCATGATCTGGGCTGGCAAACAGAGAGGAGATGTGCCAATGTGTATCTATTTTGAGAGGCTGAACTCAAAAATACTCAGAGAAAGCAGGCAATAAAGGTATGCATAGAATGCATGTTGAAGAGGCCATGGGCCAAGAGGAATGACGAAAAGCGTGCATTATCACAGTGCATGAGCACATAGAAGGTGAGAGTCTGTAAAATGAAAATAAAAATAAGACCAGCTCAAAGTCCTGCTATTAAAAGTAAATTATTGTATGTAAAATATTTCCAACTGCCTGGCACACCACCAGCCCGATGCACGTGGGTGCTCCCTTCCTGGTGTTGATAGTCTTCCTTTGGTAGTCATTACCTTCTCTGTCCATCTCTGAAGAAGGAGGGACCCTCTGCAACACTCAATGCCTGTGAGGGAAGGCCCCCAGGCACCCTCTGTCCACACGTTCTCGTCACCATTTCCCTTGGGTGACAGCTGACCCCTGTGGATGTCGGGGTCACCCCAGCAGCTTCCTCCCAGGAGCCTGGCAGGAAGTCAGGACGATTTTTTTCTGCTGTAAGATCCTCAGCATTACCTGGGGTGTCCTATCACATGGCTCTCCCAAGGGTTCCTTGATAGCTGTGGATGGGTCAAGGCCAGGAACCCCTGGGGGTCCCTTTTGTACATCTTTCTGCTTTCACTTTAGTTTGCCTACTTCCTGGAGATGATCTGGCGTGAGCTCCGGTTTGTTGAAATGGGACTTACTCTGACTTTGTATTTCGAGCTCTTGTCTGCACTGAGGGCTAACATGCTGCTAGTTCTCTGGGCTCTGACCATGGCCAAATTAGCTAAAGGATAACTAGAAGGTATTGCTCAATATAGAACACAGCTCTTATCTTTCAAGATGCATCTGCCTACACATTTGGCCATACATTTTTATATTTTGGAAGATATTTATATGTTCATTTTAAGAGTATTTTTGTGTAATCATAAATACCACACTAACATCAATTGCAATGATTTATATTACTTTAAGTTAACATTTAATTGATTAGTTAATAAATACATATAATTGAATATTTTTATCCATGAACCTCGTTAGTTATTTGAAGCACTGCTTAATTCTCCCTATTAATAATTTACTGAGGAATTTTACACTGATATTTGCAGTGAGGTTGTTCTGTTGGTTGTTGTGGTGATGGTCGGGGTGTGTGTGTGTGTGTGTGTGTGTCCTTGACAGGTTCTGGTATCACAGTTCTGTTGATTTTATAAAAAGAATCTTGACGTCTTTTGTTTCCTTGCCATGATACAGTCCACTTTAACTGGAACCTTGATTACATACTTTGTAAGGCCATATATCTTTTCATCTCCCCTTCCTGTCACTCCGATGAGTTGTTCGTTATATTCTCTCTTTCAGGGTTCCTAATGCTTGTTTTTATAAGTGGGAATCACAGCACAGAAACATCTACAGCTTGAGTTATCATATCTGGGTCAATGATGTTGAATCTGCTTTGACTCTACTGAAAATTATTTTCACTCTATTCATGGTTTTAAATTAATCCTTTTAAAATTTATTTTCCAAATCTTTATGAGTTTCCTCAATGCCCTTCTGCTCACACAGTGGTTTTGGAATTGTTGACTCTTCTTATTCTGTCTTTACCTATACTCACTCCATTTTCCTTACTTTTTTCATGATTTTGAATGTAAAGTCATATCTGAATATTTTTAAAGAATTATGCAGGGAGGAACAGAGTGAGGCCTGCCCTAGGCCAGAGGAAATTTTAATTTAGGTATGTTGACTCAGGACGATTTCTCATGAAACCTGTTGCCTTCCTTGGTCTGGAACATGTCTCCACTTATTGTTCTGCATTCCAAGCTGCTTGGTGAGCTGGAGACACACACACGCGTAGTTTGTAAGGAGGCAGATTTCTATGGGATCACTTGGCATTCAACTGTCATCAGTTTTGGTCAAGCTGACGCCCATGTACATTCATTTGTCTTCCTGCACTCTTCCTGTTGGCTTTTCTGAGACATGGTGTATGCGTGCAGTTACTCCTCTTGCCCAGCTTTGGTTTCTTACCAAAATGTGACATGGCATCGGTCTTGTTCTTGAAGCTCATCTTTGCACACAGCCAATGTGGATGGCACCTTCCTGGGCTCAGCGATTTGAGCAGCTCTTTATTTTGCATGACATTTGTAGAGATTCATGTCTGTGTTTCACACCCCTCTCTCTTAAAAGTTTTTTTTCTTTAATCTTTGTTTGCCATTCAGGTAGGTAGAGATGTTTCACACTTCCATCTTCAGCCTGAATCTCTCGACAGTTCTATATGCTCTGAGAAGACATGACTTTCTTGGACTCATAGGAAGGTAGTCATGTGTGAAGTTTTAAGAAAGAAGAAAGTTTTGAATTAGCCTTTGGGAGTGGGATTTGTCAAGGGAAATATATAAATGTCAACAGATAATATTATTGATAATTGTCCAGTTTAGAGTGGAGATCAGGAATTTTAAAGGCACCAATTTGTACAGTTGTGTGATTTTTCGGAATTGTTGGTGTTGCCTAGAGAAAGCAGGCACATGAAACCGTCAAGGGCTGGCATTTGATGGGTGGAAGCAATGGGATGGCAACATGGTAAAATAGGCAGGTGCTCCTCAGCAGACTTATTACATGAAACACGGTGTCATTTTCCACAGTAGGTACAACAGAGGCACTGGGTTGAATGTGTACTCTCATGGGCGCATGATGTAAGCCTCAGTGAGGTCAAACAACAGGCATAATGGGAGAGAAAGAAGAAATGATGATAAACGGTAGGCTGAGGTCAATGAGTGCACATGTTGGTGAGGCATTAGAGTGGTGGCAGGATTCTAAGCCAGGACACAAACATGCAGGGCGTCACTCAGCTACATGTGGTTGACTGGTGTGGTGGCGAGTGAGTCCTGGGAACTTTGAGGCTGCTTACGACAAAAGAAACATAGGGAAAGAGAGGAAAACCAGGAGCAGAAAGTCTTCAGAGACCAATGTGAGTGTGGGGAAGATTAGAAGATGATGAATAGGAATACATCAGAGGGTGCTGGGAGATGGAACCACCCCTAAAACGGGATAATGAATAGGAATGCATCAGAGGGTGCTGGATGGATGGAACCACCCCTAAAACAGGGTATAATGAATAGGAATACGTCAGAGGGTGCTGGGGGGAGGGAACCACCCCCAAAACAGGGAATTATGGATAGGAATGCATCAGAGGGTGCTGGTGGGAGGGAACCACCCTGAAATAGCTGAGCTCCTAACAGCAAATCGGAGGGCCATCTTCTGACAGCAGTACTAGAAATCAAAGAGAGCACAAATAGTTTACTTCTCATGCACAGACAGGGATCAGGCTCATGAGCTTTGGTGCATCGGTTAGACTCCAGGAGTCTCCTGGTTGTTCAGGGTTGGAGGCTGGAGCCACATCACCCCAGATTCATTATACTTCCAAGGCACTCATATCCTAGGTGAATAGGGCTATGATGAAAGTCATTGCATTATGGAACTGCATCCAGGGATTGGAAAATTGGCAGCGTCTGTGGGGGATTCAGGCATGTTCCTGTTTATTCATTTTTTTCCAATGCGTCTGACTTTTGGGACATTTCTATATCATCTGTCTTTTATGTCAGTGGTGCTCAAGAAAAGAATGCTTTTTCACACACACACAAAATTCCTAGATCTTTTTTTAACAGCACATTGCTCTAAATTTTCGGTCTCCTAAATCTATTCATCAGACCTCAACTAGCTGGTAAATATCACTGAGTGAAACAAATGATATTTGGAATGTGTTACCTAGAAAGTTATCTCTAAAAAGTAATAAAAACCATTTTAATTGATAGCATTATGTTACCTTTAGATGATATAGAATCCTGAGTGTATTTCTGTATTAGGGAAACTTAATTTTAAAACATATTCAAACTAGAAAATCCATCTTTTATTATTATAATTATTCATCTACATTGATTCAAATTTCAAAAAAAGTACCAAAATCCAATTTACCGATAATCAAATTTCACAACAAATGATTAGCATGCATATTATCTGTTTTTCCCACATAGAATCACTTTATAAGTAGCAATGTGGGCATCATTTTCATTAACAGGGAAGACTTCAGGAGATTTACAAAGGGGATGTGAAGATTTTTTGCCGTCTTATTCTTCTACGTAATCAAAGTCCTACCAGGAGTCTTCACTGAGAATTAGGGAGCGAGCATTTACTTTTTCCCCAAAGTCCGTAGGAAATGGAATATCTGTCTAAAATGTTTCCCTATTCCTAGCTCGTGTGTGATACACAAGGCTCCATTTTATGCACTGAGAGAGAATGTGAGCTGCAGGCACATTTTTCCTGGTGTAGGTATCAAAGTATTTAACTATTTATGAAATAATGCAAATTACTCTTTCCTACCCACCCGCTTTAAGGTTGCATTGCTGCTCCGCCGGGTGCCACCCAAACCTGGTCGTGAAGTTGATGAATCATGTGGTCACATAACCTGTCAAATCGGTTTATGAAGTCACCTCATGTAATGAAATGTGACCCACTGGAGTACATCAATTACTGGAAAGGCTTATTGTGGTGGACACTGGTAGAATGTGTGGTTTTCCCATTAGACATCTCTAGTTAGTACTGAGAGGGTCAGATTTCATGTCCACAAGGAAAAACTAGAGCTAGTGTAATTATAAAATAGAGAAAGGAATTCCAATAAAAACTAGTGAACCACAAATCAGACGAAAATTACACATATGAATGTACACGCACTCTCACATGTGTGATTCTTTATTCCACATCCCTGTGATTGTCAGGGAGTGGACTCTCAGGCTGCAGAGCCATCTCTGCGTCACAGACCATGTGGATGATCCCATGGGGTGCAGAGATTTGCGTCTCCCTCACTCATGATGCGCTGGTCCCTGCAACATGTTGCACCTCAACTTCCGGACACCCCACAGCCCTTCAGGACGTGTTCTGCACAAGGAAACTGCTGATGAAAGTGAAAATTCCACATCCAAATGGCTACTCAAACCAAGCATAGGCACGCAGTACCTTACAAGAGCTGTGAGATCACATCCTTCTCTCTGGTTTAAGTGTCTCTGAATCCAAAGAGAACATTTAAGGAGACTGGAGACTGATTCCTTGTGTTACCTTCATTCTATTGTAAAACCTATGGCCTCTTTAGCCACTGACAGAAACTCTAAGGACAACCCAGGTATTTCTAGAAAGTCTGTGGTTCCTAAGTGAGGATGAAAGGAAGAGGTTGTGAAAGGTGAGGGCGAGCCCGCGGCTGTTGTTCAG
Organism: Hylobates moloch; assembly: GCF_009828535.3. NCBI lineage: Eukaryota > Metazoa > Chordata > Mammalia > Primates > Hylobatidae > Hylobates > Hylobates moloch. The sequence goes on along the minus strand of NW_026652292.1, from coordinate 4,272,274 downwards.
AGACCCTACTCAAGGCCGCCACGTTCTGTAGCCCCCTCCCCATTCAAAAACAGCCCATGCACACGACTATGCACTAGCTTGCCTCAGTGCCTGGAATCTTCCCCAGGTAAAGAGATGCTTTGCAATTACAAATGCTTTCCTGAGGGAGTGGCAAACAGGCAGAGGGGGAACAGCAGCCTTTGTGTCTGAAAAGCAGAGTTTTAATTGGAACTTCACTTCCAGTTACCTGATGATGAAAAATAAACACAATGAAATACTTAAGTGTAAATCAAACCAAACATGTAAAAGATCTGAGTGCTGAAAATTATAAAACACTGATGAAGTCTAAGATCTAAATAAATAGGAAACATGCAGGGTCCATAAACTGGAAGACTCAACATATTAAAGAGGTGAATTCTCCCTAAATTTATCTGTAGGTTTTAATGCAATGCCTATCAAAACCCCAGCAATAACTTTTTTGTAGAGATAGATAAGCTTATTCTGGACTTTGCATAGAAAGGCAAAAGGCCTAGAACAATTAAAACTAAAGCAATTTTGAAAATTTTCACCTGCACTAGGTGGAGAATTCTTAGAGGTGGCAGTAACAGCATGATCCATACATTAAAAATTTGCTACATTGAACTTCTTCAAAATTAAAATATGTTTGTTCTCCAAAGGACCATAAAAAGGATGAAAAAACAAGTAACAGCTTGGAGAAAATACTTGTGAACAACAAATTTGTCAACGAATTTGTAAGTAGAATATATAAAGAACTTAAGTCTCAGAACTCTGAAGTATAAAACAACAACGATAACAACGCACTACCCAATTAGAAACTTGGCAATAGGTACAAGCAACCAATTTTGCTACAGAGGGTGTGACAACATGACCAATATCTTTAGCCATGAAGGAAATATAAATTAGAATCACTCTGAAATACTAGGACACATCTGCCAGCAAGGTGAAAATACCCACTGCTGGTGAAGCTGCAGGGCCACTAGCTCACTCCTACACTGCTTGTGGAAATGGAAAGTGACAAAGCCATTCCAGAAAACAGTTTGTCAGATTTTTAATTAAAAAATGCTTGCTATACAACCCAGCATTTGCACTTTTGGACATTTGTTCTAAAGAAAGGAAACCTGATAGTGACACAGAAATCTATTCATGAATGGTCATAGCAGCTTTACTCAGAATAGCCCTCAATCAGAAACAACCAAGTTGTCTTTCAGTGACTGAATGGTTAAGCAAAGCATAGGCCATCCGTACCATTGAAAACCACTCAGCAATGAAAAGAAACCTTTGATGCTTGTAACAACTAATATCCAGGAAATTATGCTTAGTGAAAAAGTCAATCTCAAATTGTATATGCCACATGAGCCCATTTATATAATTTTGTTGGAATAAGAAAGATATAGAGATTGAGAACAAATAAGTAGTTGCCAGGGAACAAGGATGGAGATATAACTGGCTGCAGCGGGAGATCCTCTAAAACACGGGTCCCCCACCCCCGGGGCTATGTAGCTGTACTGGTCTGTGGCCTATTGGGAACCGACTGAGCGGTAGGTGAGCAAGCATTCCTGCCTGAGCTCCACCTCCTGTCTGATCAGCCGTGGCATTCGATTCTCACAGGAGTGCACGCCCTATTGTGAACTGTGCATGTGAGGGATCTATGTTGCACATTCCTTATGAGAATCTAAACTAATGCCTGATGATTTGAGGTGGAACAGTTTCATCTCAAAAAACCATCTCCACCACCCCTGTCCATAGAAAAACCATCTTCCACGTATCCAGTCCCTGGTGCCAAGAAGCTTGGGGACTGCTGGTCTAAAGCAATGACTCATCTGTCTACCGATGGTGGTGGTTCTAACACTCAGGATCAAATTGCATATAACTGCACACGCACACACACATCACACACCTACAAATATATGCATGAAAAACTGGTAACAACTGAATAAAGACTGTAATCCAGTTAACCATGTTGTGCCAATGCCAGTTTCCCAGCTTTGATCTTATTCTAGATTAATGTAAGATGTCCTCATTGGGAGAAACTGGGTGAATGGCTCAAGGGACTTCATAGACTGTTTTTGAGATGTCCTGTGGGTCTGTAATTATTAAAAAACAAAATGTTAAAAAGTAAATATAGCAAAAAGTAACAAGCCAAATGGTTATTCAAATACAAAGAACACATGCATGTATTTTAACTTGAGGAATTCAAGGGATATAGGTTGCAAGAGTTTTTAAAATAAAATACATATTCGCTAATTCCCACTTGCCAATAAATAAGTAAAAAAATTGGAGAAAAGATGAATCAACTTAAACATAAAACTAAAGAAAGAACATGATGGAAACTATGGTTATAGAACAGAAATAATTGTTAATTATGACAATGGAGAAATAGGAATATAAGTAATAAGGTCAGAAGATATAGTAGGGAAGGGTTATCTTAATCACAATTTAAGATTTTAGTTGTTTTATATTTCAATGGAATTGATTTTGGGCAAGTGTAAATAAGATTCATATTAATCTTTTAATTACTCTTGTTGTTTGAGAACCTTTAAAGAGCATTTGGATTTTCTAATTTTGTTGATGGGTTTCTTTGCTGTGCAGTAGCATTTTAGTTTGGTTTCAGATCATTTGTCCAGGTTTGCTTTTGTTGCCTGTGGTTTTGGTGTGATATCCAAAAAATTATTGCCAAGGTCAATATCAGGAAGCTTTTCCCTTAGGCTTTCTTTCAGGAATTGTGTGGTTTCAAGTCTTATATTCAGATTTTAAATTCACTTTTGATTTGACATTAGTGTATGGTGTAAGGTAAGGGGTTAACTTCCTTCTTTTGCCTACGGATATCCAGTTTTCCCAACACCATTGCTGAAGAGATTATCCTTTCCTTATGGTGTCTTCTTGGTGCCTTTGTGAAAATCAGCTAACTACACATGCTTGGATTTATTTCTGGGTTCTCTACTCTGTTTCACTGGTCCATGTGTTGTTTTTATGCCACCACCATATTGTTTTGATTATCATAGCTCTGTAATGTAACTTGAAATCTGTAAGTGTGATGTATGATGCCTTCAACTTTTTTTTCCTGTCAAGATTATTTTATCTATTCAGAGTCTTTTGTGGTTCCATAAAAATTTTAGCACTGTCCTTTTATATTTGTAAAAAAATGCTATTAAGATTTTGATAGGGATTGCACTGAATCTGTATATTGCTATGGCTTTATGGTCATTTTAACAATGTTAATTTTTCTAAACTATAAATATGAGCTATCTTTTATTTGTAACTTCTTCAATTTATTTCATCAATGTTTCATAGTTTTCAGTGTAAATTTTTTTAATTTGATTAAATTTATTTCTAAGTATTTTATTCTTTTTTGATGCTGTTATAAATGGAATTGTTTCCTTTATTTTTTCTCAGATATATTTTTACCAGTGTAATTAAATGCAACTGATTTTTGTGTATTGGTTTTGTATCCTGCTACCTTACTGGACTTATTTACTAGTTCTAACAGTTTGTGTATGTGTGTGCGTGTGTGTGTGTGTGTATGGAGTCTTTAAAGTTTTCTACCTATGGAATCATGGAATCTTTAAACAGGCCTAATTTTACTTCTTTCTTTCTAGATTCCTTTTATTTATTTATTTTTTTGTCTGAGTGTTCTTTCTAGTACTTCTGGTACTATGTTAAAAAGAAGTGAAAAAGTGAGTGAAGAAGTGAAAGTCTTTTCCTTGTATCAGATCATAGAGGAAATGATTTCAGTTTTTCCCAATTTTTTATGCTGTTAGCAATAAACTCTACATAAATGGCCTTTATTATGTCAAGAAAATTGTCTTATACACATTTTTTAGTGTTTTTATTATGAAAAGATGTTAAGTTTTGTCATTCTTTTTTCTGCATCTATTGACATTATGTGATTTTTGTCTTTATTCTTCTAATATGATGTGTCACATTGATTGATTTGCATAGTTAAACCAACCTTGCATGCCAGAGATAAATCCTACTCATCATGGTATATAATCTAGCTATAGATTGGAAGAAGGTATTTGTAAACCATATGTCTGTTAAGAGGTTAACATTCAAAATTAATAAGGAACTCACAAAACTCAATAGCAAAAATAAAACATAATCCAATTTAAAAAATGGAAAAAGGACCTGAATTGACATTTTTCAAAAGAAAAAATAAAAATGGTCAAGTATGTGAAGAAGTGCTCAACATCACTAATAATCAGGACAATGCAAATTAAAATCATTATAGATATCATTTCACTGTTAACATGGCTATTGTAAAAAGGAGAAGAGACAACAAGTGTATGGAGAGGGTGTGGAGAAAAGAAAACACTTACACTGTTGGGAATGTAAATTGGAATGGCCATTATATAAGGAAACAGTATAGAAGCTCTTTAATTTTTCTTTTAGGGCTATGATGTTATCCAGGAATTCTTCTGGTTACATACCAGAGAAAAGGAAATCAGCCCCCCTTAAGGATATCTGCACTCCTGTGTTCATGGTAACATTATTCACAGTGGTCAAGATATAGAATCAGCATAAGTGTCCATAGGCAGATGAATGAATGAAGAATTTAGGGTATATATAAAAAATATTATTCAGTTTAAAAGAAGAAAGAAATACTGCCATTTATATAAAGTTGGATCTTAGAATACTTTCAATTTCACATTTTATGCCTCCTAACACTCCACCAAAAATATCCTTGATGTGTTTTCATCTTTAAGGATATATCTAATCAATTTACAATCATACCTTTTATTCTGGAATTAGGTTTGAGCTCAGCAAAACAAAAAATGAAATTATGTTCTTTGCAGCAACATGGATATAGCTAGAGGCCATTATCCTAAGTAACTTAACAAAGGAACAGAAAACCAAACACTGCATATTCTCACTTATAAGAGGGAGGTAACCATTGGGCATTCAAAGCTATGAAGATGGGAATAACGTACACTGGGGACTACTGGATGGGGGAGGGAGGGAGAGAGTGGGGAAAGGGGTGAAAAACTAACTCTTGGGTACTTATCAGTAGCTGAGTCACCGGTTTATTTGTACCCCAAGCCTCAGGATCATGCAATATACCCAGGTAACAAACCTGCACATGTATCCCCTGAATCTAAAATAAAGGCTGAAAAAAATCTTTGGGCTCAGCAAAAAGTACTACATATATAATAAAATCTACTACTCACCTATGGGAAGGGCAAACATGCCTTGATATTCCCCATTTGCCCACATTAGAAAAATCCAATTCTCAGATAATTTAAGGGAGGAACCCAGAGTCATTTGGTTAAGTAAAGGCAGAGCATGAGCTGGCCCCTTAACTTCAGGACTAATATCATGTCTGTTTTTATGTCATGTAATATCCAACTTTTCTATTGTGTCCTTTTGTCCCCTTTAACATCATTCTGGTTGATTCTGCGATCATCATCATCATCACCATCATCTTCATCACCACCACCACCACCACCACCACCATCATTATCATTATCTGTCAACACTTTCTCTGAAGAACCTTTCAATGTCTCTTCTCCATTAAAAAAAACCTACTTCAGCATCTCCATTGGTTCTCAACATAGAGGTATCATTTACCTTTCCAAATTTCTTTTTGAAAATATTTCCTCAGGAATATAGGAAAAGAAATATGAAAAAAGCAACATAAAATCAACTAAGGCGTGGATGAAAGTGCATATAGATAAATCTCTCCTCTTTGTCTAGTTGAAATACTGTCTTACTATATTGACAGGAAGGATGCTGCCACAAATTTTGGCAAACTAGAAATGGAAAAAAGTTTGAGATGGATGTTAAAGTGTTATTTGGTTGTGTGTTATATTGGGACACAGTTAGAGGTAAAAGCAATGCTGATACTTAAAATTTAAATACTATCTTATTAAATGTTGTTGCTTAAAAAGGTGACTCATATTTAAAAAAATGTTTTTTCACTATTTTCTGCATTTGTGCACATATATATTATCCTTTACTCTTCTACAAAAGTCACCCATATTCTCTTTATATTATCTTACCTTGCTTTGTCTTTAGAGAAATTCAGATTGTTGTATATATTTAATTTTTTATTGTTTGTTTTTCCGGTAAAGGGAAGCACCATGATGACAAGAAATTTGCTTTATTCACATTGTATGCACAATAATATAAATACTAGGCTCAATTTACAATTCTTTTTTGGTGTTGGTTTCTATTCCTCGCAATTTATCATGAAAAAGCGAATATATACATAAAGACATATACATAAACAAAAACAAACAACAAGCATATACATAAATGAAAAACAACAAAACCTCACAAATCACAATTACCTTAATCACTGCTTTCCTCTGGTTTATAGCCAAGGGTGAAAAAGCCCCACACACCCTCACACACACACCAAATGTGGACGTGATAATCTCAAAGAGCATCTGAAGATACTGATTAATTGTTGTACTCTTTAAAATGATGTAAACATTTTTAAGTTGTACACTCAAAGCAAACAAAAATGCACATGATATAGATACATAATGTAATTAGTTTTATCATTTATATTCTTTAAAATTCTTTATTTTCAAAGATGTTTAAAATAACACCCCAAGAAAACCAACAATCATGAGATTCTTGATTGGGAATCAAGAATCATATGGAAAATGAGAAATCATAAGCAGTTTGAATAGCTACATGGAATTATTGATATATAGGCCATGAGATACTCCTGCATTCCCTTTAATAAATGGAAAATATTTAAAATTGGTGTTTTATCATGGAGATTATGTTTTAATCAGCCTCAAATCAAAGATGAACTGTCATAAATAGCCCATAGATAAGAATCAAATAAATATCGGCATGTTTTGCAGAGAATAACATTTGGGAAACAATCCCTTTAGAACGATTGGTCAGCTTCAAGAGCAGGAAAAAAATGCTAGGGTCGTGTGCCATGTGACACTTTTGGGAAGGACTGCATGCCATTGTGTTCAGTAAAAGCTATTTGACCCTTTTAAAATTAGGAAGGGATCACAGTAAAGGAGAAAACAAAGGCAAGGTTTGGGTCACAATGGGTGGTTTCATGGAGAGGCTGATAAACTCAAAGGCACGCCAGCAGCCCCTCATTTGTCAGGCCTTACGTCACTTAAATTAAAGTTATGGCTGATTCATTAGGTGTCCTCTGAGCCACCAGGTAGACTGTCATAGGAAACCCACACTAGATTTCTGCGATACAGTCATCAAAAAGATGCATGGGCCCCCGTGTTCCCTGCTAACTTTCCTGGTTGAAGTCCAGTGACTTACAACTTTCATTCTTCTAGGTAGCAGGGATATTTGTCAGCTGTTATGGCTGGACTTCCAGAGGTACTCAATTTACAATATCTATAGTGGAGTGAAAATGAATGAACATCTGTACATTTGCTCAGATACTATGTCAGGCGATACGAAATTAGCTGTCATAACAAGTCCATAAAGCCTTAACACACTATTTATCTTGCTCAGTTTATAAAGTACATAAACTGTGGTAACCTGATCTGAGCGGGCTGTCTTTGGAGGACAGCGTGATCCGGTAGCAATGAGAATCTCCTACGGATTTGACCCTGCTGAGAAGTTTTCTTCACCCATATGTTCTGTCCTTTGATTTGCATGCTTAACTGTAGGAAATACAGCCATCTCTTTAGTTTTCCCTGATTCTTTTGTCTTCTTTTAAAAATTCATTTTAAAAAAGGGTTAGAAGTCTCTCTTTTTATTTAAGTCTCAACCCTGATTATATTCAGATTAAAGACTGTTTTAACAGGAAAGTAGGAGAATGAATGAAACCACCTTTCCAAAGTAGTTTATTAAAGAAAGAGTGAGAAGTCAAAAATTTAAAAGTCCCTCCCCCCAAAACGTTTTTGTTTTTGTTTTTTGTTGTTTTTTTTTGTTTGTTTGTTTTTGAGATGGAATCTCTCTGTTGCCGAGGCTGGAATGTGCAGTGACATGATCTTGGCACACTGAAACCTCTGCCTCCCAGGTTCAAGCGATTCTCCAGCTGCAGCCTCTCCAGTAGCTGAGACTACAGGTGTGAGCCACCACACCAGGCTAATTTTTGTATTTTTAGTAGAGACAGGGTTTCACCATGTTGACCAGGCTGGTCTTGAAGTCCTGATCTCAGGTGATCTGCCTGCCTTGGCCACCCAAAGTGCTGGGAATTCAGGTATGAGCCACCATGTCCAGCAAAAAGGCTTCTTCTTTGATGGAACCATTACAATTTAAAAATCACTAGAAAAATGTTCCAATCTGCTTCAAATGAAGGAATAAGGTGATGTGCATTCTTGAGCTACTATGGGACTGTCTCATTGTTGACTCTTGTTGGTTTCAGAATTTACAGCCCAGAGCCCATAGATGTGAGAACTTTTTTAAACTATAGAGATTAAAAATCTAAAACTTTAGATTTAGTATGGAGAGATTTAGACCAGTGGCTTCACAGTAGGATGTGAATATCACTTGAATTGCAGGATCTACTGGGCTCCAGGAAAAAAATTCTACAACTTTTTCTGTATTTATTTTAATCTTAAAAATAAGTATGCAATTTAGCTTCATTGGAACTTAATATGTGGGTTGACCTTGGGCTCATCCTTTGTCAAGGTCAGATGATGGTCTACAATTAATGGTACTCAGGTATCCCGAGCATGGTAGGGTTATACCACTAACAAGACGCTGGCTGCTTTAGTTGTTCTGCATATATCATATTGTGACTTAGTGTAGCTCAGCGGTGTCCATATACAAGGAAAATTTGTTTTCAAAAGTCCTGCAAATGTTGGAGCTTGAAGAAATTCCTAATATGCTATGCATGAAAGAGCTACAAGAAAATGTCTTTGAATGGGCCTGTTGTCAACCATGTTACAACAAAACGGTGCCTTAATTATGATTATGAAGAAGGTGACCCCAACATGGTATGTAATTATCAAGTAAATTATTTGAAATGTAAATATCATTGCCACTATTCTTAACATTAATTCTTACCCTTTATGAAGATTATGCCTTGAAAAATGAACCATTGACTGTGTGAAACCATCTCAATTGGCAAAACAATTCAAAATTAAGCACCTGCAACATGATGATAGCACACCTCTACCAATCTTCAGGCAGCTAAACATTATTACTTCACAGAGGCCTTGGCTAAAGTTTATTAATCTAGTTGGGGGAGGCTGCCTTGCACAGAGGGACAAAAAGAAAAAAGGTTTAGTTACTATATCATTGTCTTTGCATTGACAAAAATTTACAAATTAGGATAATTTTTCCCATATTGGATGATAATATGACAAAAAATTACAAACTGAGATAATTTCTCCCATATTGGATAATAATATGGGTATCTTAAACAGATTTTAGATTGCAATATTTGTTTCAGTAATGCAATTCTTAAAGATGTACTCATGTGTGTATGCCTGGTGTAAACCTCAGATAACTCAAAAGTTGATACATGCAACACCAGCGATCTTCTTTAACCAAAACATAGTATCAAACGAAAACAACAAGTATAATGAAAACTTACAAAATTGTAAATGTAATCACTGATGAAGTGGCTATATTTCCTGGAATTGGGACAGGGTGTTGGAGGTGAGGGGGAAGCCAAAAATAAAAGAAGAGAAAGAAAAGAGAGAAGATTCCCAACTAAAATGATCAATATAGCACCATATGTGAAATTTATCTGCTACATCATTTATAGACAAGCTCTGACCAGTTAAAATATTGAAGACAGAAGTGCCCAAGTGCACAGGGTATCTTCAATATAGTTAATTTGTTTTGTAAAAGAGATACCATGAAAGGTTTGCAAAATGTTTAATGAAAGTTGTAATGAAAATCTTTTCTAACACAAAGGATCTATGATGCTTAAATACATGGGACATTTTTAACTTAGGAGTTAAATGTATAGATGAGGGATGCAGTTTTCTTCTATAAAAGACAAATGTTGCAGCTTTGCCAGTTAGCTCTGAGATGGGAGCAGGCTGCGAGCTTGGCTAACTGGGCAGATATTTTTAAATAAATTGGAATGCTTGGTTTAAAGTGGTGGCACCTTTTAAAATGAAATTGTAGTGAACAAGGCAGTGGCTGATTTTAAAGAGAAATGTTTTCTATGAAGAGCAAACATTTGAAAAACACATAATAGCTGATTTTCATTGTGTAATTTGTTACAAAAAATGATGTAAATCTGTCACCTTTAAAAATTCCTCTAACTGAACAATTCAACTTGGGGAAAAATCTAATTATTTAAAAATCTTTCACATGAGGATCAACAAAAGACTGGACATCTTCTGGTAATATTTAATTTTAGAAGACTATTCTATTTCCTTGGAATAATAATTGAATGACACAGGAAAGAAGGAAAATATTAGGCAAATTTAACAAACACTCGTATAATTGGTATGTGAAATTGAACAATTTATTTTTCTTCTTTGCGTGCTTGCTGTTAGAATGTAGCTGTAAACAAACCTCTTTTATGTAAACCACTCATCTCTCAAAGTGACATTGGCCAGCCCCGGAGAGACACTGAAGTCATAAATCAAAAGAAGGAAAACCTAGAAGCCAACTTTCAAATGACTAAATCACAAAACATAAAATCAGGAGTTTGAAAAAGTGTGTTCAATTATATTATTCATCTAAACATATAATCATCACATATTACATATTTTCATGTGGAAAAACATTTCTACTATTGATAAAATCATTTGAAAACATTTTTTGTTTAATCTCTATGAAATGCAGGTGATGTGAGTATTTGTGCAATAGTGCATGTTTATGTTTGGAGATCATTTTCATATATAGGAAAAAATTTAGAGTTTTGTCAGTATTCATTTCATTGACAAAATTAACCGACTAAGTCTTACATTATTCTTTAAGATTTGATCAATCAAAATAAAATTCAACTGATGCTAAATTTTATACTTTTCTTTATAACCAAAATAATTATTGGATGGAGATAATTGGCTTAATTGATATAGTGCTTGACCTTTCATTTTATGATTCTGAATAACATGCAACATCAAATAATATTTATTTTTTATACAACTTGAAACTCTGTTTTCTCTTTGTTATTTAGAAATCTCTCCCTTTGTCTCTCTGTGTGTCTCTCCTCTCCTTTCTCTTATTATTACACTACAGTTGTGTTGCTAAGTATTCAAAACTCTTACCATGAAGGCAGTGATTTAAAAGGGAAAGAAAATAGAGAAGACAGTTTAAAACAGGGGTCTGTTTCAGTGTTTGTATCTAACAGGTTGTTATTCTTAGTGTGTTAGATGGGTCTGTTTCCGTGTTTGTATCTAACGAGTTGTTATTATTAGTGTGTTAGATGGGTCTGTTTCGGTGTTTGTATCTAACGGGTTGTTATATTGTGTTAGATGGGTCTGTTTCGGTGTTTGTATCTAACGGGTTGTTGTTATTATTAGTGTGTTAGATGGGTCTGTTTTGGGGTTTGTATCTAACGGCTTGTTATTATTAGTGTGTTAGATGGGTCTGTTTTGGTGTTTGTATCTAATGGGTTGTTATTATTATTGTGTTAGATTGGTCTGTTTGTTTCAGTGTTTGTATCTAACAGGTTATTATTATTGTGTTAGATGGGTCTGTTTAGATGGGTCTGTTTCGGTGTTTGTTTCTAACGGGTTGTTATTATTAGTGTGTTAGATGGGTCTGTTTGTTTTGGTGTTTATATCTAACAGGTTGTTTTTATTATTGTGTTAGATGGGTGCTACTTCTTTTTCACTCCCTTAGTTCTTTAGTTTCCTCTTCTGTAACTAGAACATGGCATGAAAGGTAGAGGAAGTCATATATGCATATAGTGCCTGGCACATAGCACATACAGAATGTACATTAGTTTGTATTATTTTATTTCAAATGATAGGAAGAGTAGTTTTTTGTGCAATGCACCACGGATTTTCTAATTAAAGAGAACTACCTGTGTGTGGGCGCACCCATGCGCACTTTGAAAAGTTCTTTTCTTGAATTGTTACTACCATCCAAGGAGTTCAGGATTATTATATCCATTTTACAGATGCCAAAAGTGAAGGTCAGAGAGGAAAACCAGTTCAAGTAACTCAGCCAAGACCCCAGAACTAATAAGGAATAATAAGGACTTGAATCCCAGGTCTTTAGCCTAGAGCCTGGCTCTTAACAATCACACACACAGCCTTCAATAATGTTGCTTCCAGAGCCTGGCAGAAATTAAAATGACGCACTTGAAGTTACTGAGCATATTCACATACTCTGGAAAATACTTTATAAACTGCCTGTAGGGGAGTTTTTCTGCAGGTAATTAGATCACTAATTATTTTCTAAAAAATTTTGTTTATATGATATAAACCAAGAGAGTATGCATCAGATAAGATGGGGTGCATGAATTAGATCATTCAGTTTTTCTTTCTCATCTTGATTTACTCATTTTTATGTAAATTTTAGTAGTAAAAAAGTACTCTTTGAATAATATCTCTACAAATAAATATTCAACAATCACTAAGTACTAAATAAATAAGCAATTGATGAACAAGTTATTATTTTTCACTTGGTTTCCTCATTTACTTTGGTATTATTTTAGGGAGATTTAACTTAAAAATAGCCTTATCATTATAAGTGTAGAAACAATGCAAAATAAAGTTGAAGATAAAATTAAGACCAGCCTTAAGGCTACTGCATATGGCTCATTAATTTAATAGCTTGAGGGATTTCTTCTAGGTCTTTTTTCCCACATAGTTTTATAATCTTGATGTCATATTTTATGTAATTTTTCACATTAGTTTTCCATGAAGCTGTAACATGATGATCTTTTTATTTTATTAGATTCTCTTAATTTAATGGATCAACACAATGACCAATCTCCAATTGTCAAATATTGAGTGTGAGTGTCCACTCTTTACTATTGTAAATAATTCTACTATAAACATTTTAATGCTTAAAATTCCACTTAATTGTTTTATTTCTAATTCTTTCTTTCTTTTGTCTTTAATTATGTTTTGTAGAGACAGGTTCTCCCTATGTTGCCCAGGCTGGTCTCTAACTTTTGGGCTCAAGCAGTCCTCCCACCTTACCTCCCAAGTAGCTGGGACTACAGGTGTGAGCCACCACACTTGGCCTAATTGTTTCTTGAGAACCATGAAAGAAAAAGGCTTACAGCTTCAAATGACCTGAGCCATTTTGGATGAGCTTGATGCACATTAACACATTGGTTTTTATGTGTGTGTTGTAATCTTCCTCAGATAGTGCTCTTGTTTTAAGCCTTTCTTAACTTTGATAAGAATGCTGATGTTTCTTCATTGATTTGATTTGAGATTAGAACTTGGCATAGCTAGCATCAGACACTATTTAGGGCATTTTGTTTAAAGCAAAATATCAAAAACGGACTCAGATCTCATCCCTGGCAGCCACACAAGCTGGACTAAAGAGCGCCTGGGAAACCTCTTCTCTACAACCCATTTGGTGGTCACAGAGTAGATCATGGTCAAACTGCATTCCTTCTGATCCACAGAAAACCCATCTTTACCCACACCAGTTCCTGAAGAACTCATATTCCTCCACTTGTTTTAATCCCAGCACTTTGGGAGGCCGAGGCAGGTGGATCACCTGAGGTCAGGAGTTTGAGACCAGCCTGACCAACATGGTGAAACCCCATCTCTACTAAAAATACAAAAATTAGCCAGGCATGGTGGTGCATGTCTGTAATCTCAGCTACTCGGGAGGCTGAGGCAGAAGAATCACTTGAACCTGGGAGGCGGAGGTTGCAGTGAGCCGAGATCGTGTCATTGCATTCCAGCCTGGGCAACAATAGCGAAACTCCATCTCAAAATAAATAAATAAGTAAATAAATAAAGAATGAGCTTTATGTTTTATTTTCTCTATTGCTTTCCTGTTATCAATTTTGCCGATTTTTATATTTATCTTCATTTTATCATTACTTGAACTCACCTTAACTTTAATTTGCCATTCCTTTTCTTTCTGAGGTAGATATTATTGATTTGACATATTTCCTCTTTTCAATGTAAGAATTTTAATCCTATAAATGTTCCTCTTATCACTGCTTTAGCTGTGTACCATGTGTGTTTATATGTAATTGTTCTTTCTTCTTTTCTTTTACATTGTCATCTAACTCAAAATATTTTCTAATTTTACTTCTGATTGCTTATTTGACCCCTGAGATATAGAGAAGTGTGTTTTTTTGTTGTTGTTGTTGTTGTTCTTTTTAATTTCCAAGTGTTTGGGAATTTTAAAATGCTGTAATTGATTTTAAGTTTAATTTCACTGTGGGCAGAGACTACACTTTGATTGCATTTTTTTAATGTGTTGAGATTTGCTTTATAATCTAGAATATTGTATGTCTTAATAAATGTTTCACATGTACTTTAACAGAATCTGTCTTTTGCTATTTTGAGTGGAGCACTGTAAGTGTTCTATGAATATCAGCTAGGTCCCATAGCGCTTTTTTATGTCTTCTAGATCCTTATTAATTTTCTGTCTGTGATCTATTGATTATTAAGGAGGAAATGCAGAATTCTACTATTATAATTTTAAAGTTTTCTATTTGTTTCAGTTGTGTACATTTTTCTTTTATTATTTTGAAGCTCTGATATTTAATTCTCACATATTTAGATGCAAAACTAATCTTTATCAGTATATTCCTTTTTAATTATGAAGTGTCTTTATTTCTTGTTTTAAAATTTACTTTGAGATTAATGTAACTACTTCAGCTTTCTTTTGCTTAGTGTATGCATTTTATATATATGTTATTTATTTTTGATACTACTTTAAAAAATTCAAATTGCTTTTTTCATAACAATCTTTTTGTCTGTTCAAATCATTTGCATTTAATGTACATATTAACATGACTGAATTTAAATATATGTTTACTGTTTAATTTCTCTTGTCCCTTTGCTCTTTTTTTCTTCTTTTCCTTCCCTTTTTGTACTAAATGAATAGTTTCACTTTATCTCCATGGTTGACTCATTCATTTTACCTCCAGTGGGAACCATCCTTAATTCTACTTGTTTCTGGGCCTTTATACCTGAGCCTTTCTCCTCCTCTTCATTATTCTTTCCATCCACTTGTATTCTCCTGGGATCTACCATTTGTAAGCTCTGGAGGAGATGTTTCATGCTCACCCACAAGAGAGGGATGTAGGCTTCCTCAGGCCTTCTCCCTGTCATAGGGACTCTCTTATCCCACTGGCTGATAGCCTCTCTCAGGTTCCAGAGATCATCATTATACACATGATTCAGTGGGACATGATCAGGAGCTTTGAATGACTACAGGCCTTGCCATAAGAGAAGTCATGCCGGTGAGTTAAACTTCTAGTTTATCACTGGCATTAAATTACGAAAAAAAGCAGGACTAAGTACTGGGCTCTTTCTGAAGCAAGAATCTTAAATTTCAGTTTGAGTCATTTTTCTTTTGTCTAGAGTATGCCAGACAATTTTATAGCGTCTGGATCTATCTTCACATTCACAGTTTTAAAGATTTTTAGTGCGTGGTTATGATTGACTGGTTGGCTGCTTGTTTTTCACATGTGAGAAAGACTTAAATCTCAATTACCTTGTGCATCAATTTTAGCCACCAGAAACTTGCTTTATTCCTTTTCCCAATATGGGCTGGGCTTCTGTTTGGCTGTGCATCTAAATGCCATTGTGGCCATCCACAGATGTCCAGGCATTGTCCTGTATTTCAAATTTATAGCCATCAGGATCTCCTTTATAGCTAACATGGAGAGAGATGAGAAATGATAATTCATTTTTCAGTGTATTCTGTTTAAGGTTGAATTATGAGTCCTTCAATTTGTAGATATGTGTAAAATTTTAGTTTTAACAATGCTTTGGGCCACAACAATATATCAGAAACTCATGATTCTGGGTCTTGGCTCTGGAATGATAAAGTATAAGACATTCAAATGTTATCTATGTTTTATAGGAAATAATGCTTTTCAACCTCAAAAAAGGGGGAAAAAAGAGAACACAATATAAATGTATTTCAAACTTCAAACTGTTTCTAATGACCACAGTGGATATGACAGTATTCTCAAAAACATGCTTTGCATAATGTTTTATAATATAATAAATATTGCATGTAAGCTCTCTTTCCCTTTCTTGGAGGCTAGCAAAAGTGAGTTTTAATATTAAATAAGGTATAAAAATTATTCCATACATGAAATAACATAGTTCTATCTAAATGCTTTAGATTCAGAAACTGAAAAAGAATAATAATGGATACAAGAAACAAAATTCAAATAAAATATATGTTCACAAAATACAACTGAAACTATGTGGGAGAAAAGTTAGTTAACAAGATGTTGGTAATATCACAAAGGAAGCCTTTTGCTACTATTGTTAGGAGAAATATAGATTATTCAGTAGATGCTATATGAACAACTGGGTAACATCTGAAAAGTAGAGTGGGATCCTACCCTATATCTCTATATCTTTCACCAAAATAAAGTGCAAATGCACAAAATGTTAGTAGAAAAAGTAACGTGAAACAATAAAAATGCTATAAGAAAACATGATGGATTTTTAAATATCATCGCATAATAAAAAAGATTTCTAAACATGAAACGAAGCTCAGAAGCCAGGAAAGATGAGAACTAATTGGTTTTACTCTATGAAATAAACAATTCATGGCTACAAATCATAAATTCAAAAGCCAAATGACAAATGGGGAGAAATAATCATAACTCAGATCAAAGGACTAACATAAGAAACTTCTATAAATCAGTAAGATAAAGATTAATACAATAAAAAATCAAAGAAAACAGAATTTAGAAAAGAAAATATAAATATCTTTTCATATGTGAACCAATCAAATTATTCGTTAAAAATAAATGCAAAGTAAAATTAAAGTAAAATACCATTTATGAAAGATGATTTGTCAGTATCTCTCCATGTTGAAAGTGCACGTGCCCTTTGACCCAGCAACTCCTCTTCTAGGGATCTTTCTTAGAAGCACCTCCTGCTTAGAACTGGCAGCCATAATGCCTCTCTTGAGGGAAAGGCTGTGGGTGGGTCCAGCCCATGGGTGGCAAAATGTGGAGTCTTCATTGCTTCCCCTTTAGTGCCATTTGCTTTTTTAATTTTTTTCTTTAATGTTCACATTTATTATTCAAAGGAAAACATTAATACAAAAAAGAAAAGAAGCAAATGTTCTGCCTGACCTTGTCAACCACACCTGGGCATTAACTCTTAAAATTCTTGCAGTTTGCAGAGGAAAAGGGAGTAAGAATGAACAAGAGATGCATGTGTGCATCGTGGCCAGCCTTGGGTCAGAACTTGGACAGATTCAGTAGTTGAACCATTGGCTAAATGGCCCTTATTCATTTCTCAGGGCAAAACCCACTAGGAATGAGTGTATAGAGACCTGTAGAAGCAAAATGATTTCTTCAGCTTGGTGAGGGCCTCAATACCCCAATCCCACCTCACACCCTGTCTGCTCGATCTCACTGTCTCCTTCACTTGTAACTCTATGTCTTAGTGCTGAAGTTTATTAAAGTAGAGCTTACAGCTCTTTTCATAGCACCTGATCGCACACTCCTGGGACTGACTTATTCTCACCTCTACCACACAGTGGCCAGATCCTGAGGGCAGGGTCCTCTGATGAAAGCTGTTGTACTAACTCTAACTCTATAGCTAACAGCAGTCAGGGTGAAAGGACAGAGTTTCCTTAGGACTAAACAAAAAATGTGGCTGCCTTTCTTGGTTGATTTCCCTAAATGGCCTTAGATAGAATTGTCCCTATATTCCACCCTCACTTCTTAGACAGATGTGCAGGAATGTTTGTTTGTTTGTTTGATACCATGAATAAATGTAGACACCACTCTAAGAATCCATAAAGAGGCCATGCTCGGATAATTGGATGAAAAACAGAAACATTTAGTTTTTGGTGGAAAATCCGGATTTTTTTCTAAGCATCTGGTATTGTTATTGGAAATCTTCGTTATATACCCCTGGTTTGCCAATGCCTTCCATCTGGCATTCTAGGTCTTCAGAGGCTTGGGCCAGGGCTGCTTCCTGCCTTTGCACTGGGAGAGATGACTTTTCTCATACTGTGCTCCCAGTGGGTAACCGTAGCTTTATTATCCCTTTATGACAACTGAGATCTCTCAGCTAGCACCGATTCTCATGAGATTCAAGTAAAGCAGAAGGGACTAAAAGAGTCAGAAGTATTTTGATTGCAAATGAGAAAATCAACTCAAACTGGTTAAAGCGTAAAAGGAAACCTATTGGCTTACACAGATAAAATGTCCGGGGATACAATCACCTGAAGACGCAAGGAAAGTCACTGCCAAAATTCTTGCTCCTTTCTCTAAGGTCTGTTTTCCTTGAGGTGGCTTACATACAAGCAGGTCTTCCTATTTGCAGGAAAAAGTGAATCCCAATTGCTCCAGCCTTACCTTTTATCACCTTGGCAGCCTCCAGTGGAAGAATGTACCTCTTTCCCCAATGCAATTCCTAGGTTCCAGGTCCATTGATGCAGGACCTGCACGTGCCCCCACCCTTGACAGAGTTGCTGTGGCTGGGTGAACGGGGAGACCTCACTGGTGAGACTAAGCCTCGAATCCAGCTCCTGACGTATAGGCGGGGCTGACCATTCCAAGCCACAGGACTGAGAGGGGCCAGGTTGATACAACACCTTTTTCAACTTTGTTCTTCATTTCACCTTCATCGAATCCATTTCTTTTTTCAACCAGGCAAGATTCTCTTTGTTCAGATTCTGGGCACATAGTGCTTTCTGTTTTTAACCTGATAAAAGACTTATGAAAACTGGAAAGTATTTATTTCACCAATGCTTGGCACATAGTGGGTTGCATAAATTCGCAGTATTAAACTACTTTTTGTTTTATCCTATGCCATGCTAAAAATTGAGCCTCAGTTGGCACAACCATTAAAAGAGACTAGGATAACCAGAATACCATCAACATTTTAACACATAATTTTTTTTACTAAATTATTAAATATATGTATTTGCTTTTTGCACTTTTCATTTTCTTCAGAAAATAATGCAAAATATCCTAAATTATAGAAAATTATTCAGGATTGATGCACCAACTTAGGTGTGCAAGTGGATGATATCATTTAACGTAACAAGTGCTACACTTTAACGTGCACAAATCCTTGCATTATCTGTATTTAAACAAGATGGAATAACAACAGATGAAAACATGCCAGGTGACTGCTTTATTCAATTAAACCATGCCCATAAATCAGCCACCGACCACTACCTTTTCTATTCTTGCATAGTCATTATACAATGAGAGACAATTGCATTTCCCCAACACAAAGTGGTCAGTAATGTTATGTGGGGAAAAAGAAAAAAAACCTGATAAGTCAAGGCATTAAAGTTAAGGGGGCGGGGAGATCTACACAAACCACTTAAGCACACTCATTATTATGGCTATTGCTACCTCAGGCCACTGGAGACTTTATAATTTAGTCAGCATTATGCAGTTTGAAGTGTTTCATGTTCTGCATGGGAGCAGGCTGCAATTCAAATATCAGTGGCCATGAAAAATATGCACATACGTTTAGTAGGAAAATCTCCAAGGGGACAACAGAGGAGATGGGCATATGTCGTTGCTGTGTGATGGAGAGTTTCTGTGAATTAATCATCTGGACATAGTTTAGCACCATTTTTCATTTTGCCAGAAACATCCCCCCTTCATTTGTTGGAGAAGCTTATTATACATGCACATCCTGCAAAGATAATAAGGCCATGGCCTCTGATGCTTAAATGCAACAGGGCTGGTTGGGTTGTGTTCAGACACAGACAACGTTCCCATTGATGTTGCCATTCTGATAAGAGTAATTGCTTATTTTATCTAGTTTAGGGAATTGTGACTCTTTCTACCCACTACTTTATTACATCAGTTACTGCAAACCATTGTCTTGTATAATTTATGGGGATGAATTCAATTTCATTGAGATAATCTTTTAAATGGGAGACATCCTTTGTTCGTATGCTTCCAAATATTAAAATGTTTATTGCATTTTCTAGGAACGCTTCATTTTCTGTGTGGATTTAAACATCTGGCTAGACATGTAACCTGTGTGATTTGTTTGTATAATTCAAGGGTTGGAGTGGGGGTGTTTTGCCTCCCAGATAAGGTATTGCAGAGTGAAATACCTAATCTTTAAAGTGCAGTTAACATAAATGGCAATTTTTAGAAATGGATTTCTAATGCCTTTAAAGCACAGGGTGAATGTGCCTGTCAGAATTCTGGCCCGCAGTTATGCCATTTGGTTGTTGTTTTGCTTTAGAAGTACTGAAATGTACTGCTATGGTTAGCAGTATAAGTAGAAACCAGAGCAATTGCTTTTGACACTTAAAAAGGATTGTATTGACAGTTGGAAACACGTTGGGGATTTGAGAAGAGTACTTTTCCATCTGTAATACTTGGTGTGATCAAAGATCACACAGCAGCCTCAGATTAGTGGAAATGAGGCTGCAGCGAAGGTTTGCCACTCCACATGGAAGGAGGGCTTGGTTTTTTGATTCACACTAATCCCCATCACGATCTAAGTGGAATTTACGGTAATGGGGATATACTTCTCAGGGCTCCAGCCAACGTATATTTAAAGAGTCCTAAAGTAGATAATAATATAGCAAGATTTAAAATTTCCTTTTAAAGTTAAATCTTACTTTCCTACTTTCCATTTATATATCAGTTTAATGTTTCTAGCATATTATATTTAAGTCTCTGCATTTCCTATATGCATTTACAAATATGTGCATTATAGGTGGTGATATTTCAGATAACAGGGGTCACTACTTTAATTCTCACTGAATCATAGCTAACAAGGTGGTGTAGGAAATCATCAGGCTGCAGGTACAACTGAACAATTAAGAGATTTGGGTCTCAGAAGACCTGGTATAATTTATTATTCCTTCTCTCTCTCTCCCTTCTCCTTCCTCTCCATTTCTCCCTCCCTCCCTCCCTCTCTCCCTTCCTTTCTCCCTCCCTCCCTCCCTTCCTTTCTCTCTCTCTTCCTTTCTTCTTCCCTCCCTTTTGACTACAGATTTTATACATGTACATGTACACAGTTTTAAAATAAAATGCCAACTATGTGTAATCTACTTGCTCTATGACCTTGGGATATCTGAAGCTTTATTTCTATCTCTGTTAAAGGAGGAAAATATTCATATTTCACTCACAGTATTTAAGTTAAGAATCAAAGACTCTAAGATAACTGAAAGCACTAAATTAATTTGCTTCGCCAAGATCACAGGAAAAACAGAAACTACAAGGAGAAATGGAAAAAGCTGGACCTCCCCTATGGACATGGGGAAAGGTGGCTATCTGGAAGTCAAGGGAAAAGAGAGATTTTTCTTTATAAAATAAAAGAAATGCCTGAACCATCAAACTGGACCACAAGCTTGATCCAAGGATGGTGCCTGACCCCGCACAAGGAACTCTCAGGAAAGGAACACTTCAATGAGGGTGATAAGGAAACTGTGTAGTTTTAAGGGAGGCCTGACCCCTAACTCATCAGTTTGCTTCTAAGTGTTCTCTCAGCCTATCACCAACTCAGCTTCTGACCTAATCAACCCCCCACCCTGTGGGCCCAGCTTCTACTTTCAACCCCAACCTCAGACTGAAACCTTAGCACCTACTTTAGCTAACACCTCTAGCTCCAAACACCCTACATCCTATTCCAATCTAACCTCATCAAAAAACATTACCCGTATTCAAACTCCGTATCTTTTTTTTCAAAGAAATGCATTCAAAACCATATATACACATATATCTTTGCTTTTACTGTAAACAAGGCAATCGTAAAGCCAAATGCTTTTACATTATAAAGTAACCTTTCTCAGGATTCTGATTTTCTAAAAAACAAGTTTTGTTAAAGTTTCTGAAGTGTTTTTTAATATAAAACAAACACATAGAACTAAATGTTTTAATAAAAATATGAAGGTATTATGTTTTGTAAAGGCTGAAAATTCCACACTAGTATCCTTTTTTCTAAAACCCCTTTTCCAAAACATCCTTTTTTAAAAAGGAGAATGGTACCTGACCCAGTAAATCTTAATCTCTCTCCACCAAGGGATTCATAATGAGTGGCAGGGCCTCTGTAGGGGCAGGTGGCTTCAGAGGGCAGGACAGTATTCCCAGGCAAGATTTTCCAAGGGAAGCCCTGATCCTACATGCCATGCTTCAGAAATGTGGTCTCCTCCTGGGCATCTTTCAAATGGAATTTAACAGTGGAGCTGGAGATTTTGGAGGTAGCGGCAAAGCCCTACTTTCCCTCTGGCCATTGTTCTCCAACTTGTTGGCAAGAAATGCCCAGAAAAATCCTTCTGTTGACGTTTGGAATTGTGATTACAAAGCATCATGTCAAGAACATCTCCAAACATGCACATGTACACATGCACACACACAGACACACATAAATGCACACACAAGTCTACATACATGCATACACATGAACATACATACACACGTACACACACATACACTTCAAGCTTCACATCAGTGTGTTTCTGTCTCTAGAAATTGTCATGAAGCTGTTTGTAAGGAGAATAGAAAAGAGATCCATGCTTGCCCAAAGCCCCTTTCTTCTGGATGATATGCCTTATTTGAGAAATTCCTATTCCATCAAGGGAATGAAATTATTTTTAAGGTGTCAAGGATAGTATTAAAAATAATATCTTCCAACTGTGGTAAAATTTTGGAAGTAAGTGTTTGTGTTTTTTTCCATTATTTAAAAATTCTAGTTAGCTATTTTTTGTTTTTGTATTTTAGTCTTGTGATGGTCTTGTCAGAGAAATTTAAAATAAGTGTAATAAGAATAAAAAAAAAAAGAAGGAAGGAAGGAATGAAGGGAGGGAGGAAGCAGCAGAGGGCTAGTGTTGCTTGGGGGTTCAAAAGTGAGATTTGAAGCCAGAGGACTGAATTCAAATTCTAACTCTGATGCTATTTGTGTTGTTGTGGGCAAATACATTTACCCTCTCCTGCTGTAATTTTCTCAAATGTAAAATAATAATGCTAATTTGTAAAACAGATAAACAAGAAAATAAGCAATAACTTTAAAGGATATTTGCTGCCAACTTTCCCCATCCCATTTAATTTTCAGTATCCACAACTGTTGGCCATTTAATTTCAAATCTCTACGCAGCTGTTGGTAAAATGAGATTTCCACCATCTCTCAAAACATGCAGCCACATCCCCTCTTCAGTGAATTGCAATGCAGAGACTGAACTACTGCTAACCTCAGCAAACACAATTCCTCTGTATTTGTCGTTATGCCAAATCACCATAAATATGCAGCAGTCTTCAGGAGTAGCAATGCCCAATACCTTTGGGTGAGCTGATTTTTTTCAACAAAATGGTTTTCAGATGTTTCATAGTAGAGAATGGTAGCTTGTTGCAAACAGTTTCAGAAATCACAGAACTGAGAGCAGTCATATCCCATAACCCTTACACCAGGGGGACCTGGGGGCAAACCTTCCCTTCAAAAGTTCAAGTACATGAAAGTAGCGGAGATCTTAAGCTATAGGAGTCATGCATGGGATGTATGCTCTATGTGCATAATGATGGTTTCAGATGGCATTTTAATTTTTGCACATGCAGCAGTCAAAGTTGTTTGGCAAACCAAATGTGATATAAAACAATGGAGGAGAAGGAGGACTCATGTGATGCATCAGAATAATTCTCTGCCAGGTTACAGCAGCCCACTGTGTGAAGTCAAGATGGGCTGCCTTAATTGCGTGCTGAACAACGCTCAGCACTGGCTGACCAAACTTATTTTAATAACATTAAATATGCATGGAATCTGTGACCACCAGAGAAAGTTAATTAGGTGACTTGTAGGAGTGCTAAAAAAAGTACAACTACACGACAGAGGTAAGGAAATGCCACCATTAAGAATTTGGTAACTGCATCCCACACCTTATTGTCTGCTGCAGAGAGACTTCGCTAAGGATAAGGAGCCCCCATTGATGCGAGTATACAGAATTAGCTCATTATTTAAAGATTACAAGGTGCCTTGGTACAATTAAAATTTATTCATTCAGTCCATTTATTCTCAAAAGAGAAGACTGAATTGTTCCCAGGAAATATTTTTCTCATGGAAGACATTGTGGCAGTTTGAGAGTGAAGACTCTATTCAAGTCAGAACCATTAAAAATTAAATTTAAAGTACAGACATCTTGTAGCATTGTCAAGAAAGGGGATGTGAGTGCTAAGAACATCTCAGAGTCACTAATTCTGGCATCTCCTTCAAGTTTTTTCCTCCCACGTTTCCAGTCTAACACAGGGTCTCCTTGCTCAACAAGTCAGATGCTGAGAGACTGCCAGCACAGCCTCCAACATATCCTGTGATTCACAAGACCTTCTGGGGACATGGAGGAGAAGTAAATGCAGCTCCTAGGTGTGGCTGTCAGAACCATGGGATCTCAAGGCACTGAGCATGCTTTCCTTCAGAAGCCAAGGAGCTACCCAGTGTGTCTCAGGACTCTTTGATATGACAATTAACTCACATAGGATAAGATCTCTTGGCTGGCCATAGAGTCCTAACAACAGGCCCACAGTCGTGTTGCATAATGTTTACAGCAATAGAGGGCCCAGCAATTTGCATCAGCTGCAGTTAGGGACTGGTGACTTTACAATACCGTGAGCATATTCCAAGATCACAACTTGGGACTGTACAGTTGGCACCACTTACTAGTGAAGGCAGGCCAGATTCACAGTGATAACATTGGTATAAGATGCTGGGTAGACCCTTGGTGCACTCTAATTCCTCAATGGCCATTCAGCCTTGCTGTAGTTCTTAGATGTCTCTAAGAGCACACGGTCAATTGCTGGACTAAGGCAAATGTTCAGCAGGTCATGGGGCTCAGGTTTTCTTTACAGAAGAAAATTCAATTGGGAAATATTGAGGTTTTTGAGTTTGTTTTGGAAGAGAACTATTGGTTATTAAGTTGTGGAGAAAATGAGGATGCTTCACTTCTTGGGGTGGCAGTGCTCCATAATCTTACCACGCTATGATTGACATTATCATGATATGATTGGCATTACCATAGTACTATTGGCATTATGACAACACTGAAAACATAACAGCATTTCTCAGGGCTAATGGCTTTGGGCATGAAGAAAAATTCTGAATCGTATTTTGCTTTCTCTCACAAGATTGTAAAAATTCAAAATGGCACAAGCACCCACTGCTTTTCTTCTGCAGTTGTTTTTGGTACAGACAAGAGACCAGGGCTTTAGATCAAGGTAGCCCTGGGATGGAGGAGATGTCGGAGCAAAGACCATGTGATAATAAGGATTCTCCTTTCATAGATCCCCATGTGGTGAAATGCATTTTAGTACTCACTGGGTATGTTTTGTCATCTTATATATATACATTAATTTTCTGGGCTCATCAATAAAATATAATCACACAGAAATAAAGATATGCAACAAGTTAGTCCATTGCCCTAAAACTATATGCTCCCGATGTGAACAACAATTCAAAGGGAATTATAGGTTTATAATTTTTATAATAATTTTTGTATTTTAATAAATTATCCTGAATTTTATAACTTCAAATTTTGAAATGTAGTTCTTGAATTGGTTTGTAAAATTTATATTTTGAGGGGAGGACCTTACAAACACTATCTTTGCTGTGTTTCAGAGCTTAGAAACAAGGTTGGTATTATGGATTTTACAGATGCCCCTATTTGCAAACAAGAGTAAGTTCTATTCCACCATCTATCAGGGGATGGTTATGGTGTATTTTGACAAATTTGATATGTTTTGTGGTGGAAAATGTGAATGTAAACTCACCCAGAGGGCTGTGGCTTAATGGTTTCTGAGCCAGGATGGGATGGAGACAGGGGGCAGCTAATATTCTGCTGAGCCCAACAAGTAGGCAGTGCCACCAGCAACAATGTTAAAAGATGAGGCTTGGTGGGACCTGGTGCCTGGTGGGATTGACTGTATCTCTGGCAAAAGGTCCTCCATACTTACGAAGTTAAATGTTTTAAACAAAGGTCTTTGGAGGACTTTGGAGATGAAATTCACTCCCACTTTTATCATGAGTGAGAGGGAGAGGAGTCCTGGTTTCGTAAAAAGCTCAGCATTATCCAACACAAGTTTGGCTGAAGGTGAGAGAAAATTTTCCAAAACTTGCAGAAACTTAGAGCCCACTTATTCTTCCACACTGCTGAAGCCCGGTGGGGGTATCAAGCTTCCAGGCAAGTGCTGTGGCTCCATTTGTCTGCACGTTCCTTTCCTGTGCTCTCCCCACAGAGCAGGCTTTGGCCTTGGGCTGATTGCCGTGTGGATGCAGGATGTCTGCCGGTGTGTGTAGACTCATCTCTGCACAGCTTGTGATCCAGAGGAGGGGAAAAGAGGTCTCCACTCCAGTCACCTCTTCCAAGATTCCCCAGTTGGGAGCTCCAGGCTCAGGCCTACCCTTGACACTGTGACTGTGGCCAGGAACATGGAATATGGTGACTGGTGTAAACTAGCTGTCTAGCTCTGTGGGTCTTTTATAGGAAGGATAAAGAAATTTAGATGGGAATGCAAAATATCTTCCACTGACCCTGAGAAGGGGACCAATGGACTGAATTGTTGAAAGCAATGAAGAGCAATTACGACAGTAGTAATAACATTAAAAATAAGAAAAACACTTTGAGAAGTCTCAAAAATGGGCAATATCCGACCTTGCAATGGAGATTCAATTTAATTGGTTCAGACTATGGAACAATTTTTGTCATAGGACATTGTAGAAATCAACTGGCAAACACTCAGCAATTAGTGGAGGTGGATAGATTAGTGTGATGCCAACAGAAGCAGACAATCCACAAGCTTACTGATGAGATTGTGGAAACAGCCAGGCAAGAGAGTTCCGCTGAAACCACCAGTGTTTTCGGGGAAAAGGAAAACTCCACATATGACCATGGATTGCAGGCTCTGAGGAGAAACACCATGCGTGGCACACTATGGGGAAAACAGAATTTCCTGAATGGTCCAGCTAGCCACCAGACAAATGAACAAGAAGAAAGAACAACAACCATAGCAAGCCCCAGGGAGTTATCATTACCCAGAATTGCTACAATAGATTATACAAGGTATCCAGTTTTCAACAACAAATCCTAAGATATGCAAAGAAACAGTAATAGGTGACCTTCCTAATGCACAATAGAAAAGTGAGACAGCAGAAGCATTTGAGAGGGCCCAAACATGGGACTTAGCAGACAAAGACTTCGATGAACCTTTCTAAATATATTCCATGAACTAAAGGAAATCATATTTAAAGAATTAAAGAAAGGTATGTTGACAATGTCTTATTAAAGAAAGAATACCAGTGAAGAGATAGAGATTATTAAAAAGAACAGAAAGAACAGAATGGAAATTCTAATTTAGCATTATAAGTGAATAAGAATCAACTAGATAGGTGCAACAGTAGATCTGAGCTGACAGAAGAATCCACAAGCTTGAAGATACATTGATAATGATGATGCAATGTGAAGAACGGAGAGGTGAAAGAATGAAGATAAATGAGCACAGACTCAGAGAAATGTGGGACATTAAGTACACCACAGATACATAATGGGAGAGTACCAGAAGGAGAGGAGATGGAGAAAAGAACATAAAAATAATTTCCAAGAAATTGGCTGAAAAATCCCCAAAATTTGGCTAAAATAGAAATACAAAGAAACAAACACCTGCACATCGAAAAAGTTCATCAGCCTCTAAGTAGAATAAACATAAAGAAATCCACAATCAGACCAATAAGCGTCAAAACATTTAAAGGAAAAGGCAAAGATAAAATCTTCAAAGGCAAAAAAGAAAACTAACTCATCACAATTAAGAGAACCCCAAAGAATTAGCAGCTAGTTTGTCATCAGAAACGGTGAAAACAGGGATCAGTAGAATAATATAAAAAGAAAAAATCTGTCAGTCAAGAATTTTGTATCCAGAAAAACTGTCTTTCAAAAAAACGCAAAAGCAAATCCAGATATACAAAACAAATATGATTTTTTGCTGTTAAAAAAAAATCTGCTACATTAGTTTCTACAAGCTGCCGTAACAAATGACAAAAAACTAGTTGGCTTAAAACAACGGGAATTTGTTATCTCACCATTCAGGAGGACAGAAACCTAAAATTAAGGTGTCAGTGCGGCTATGCTCCCAATGAAGGGTCTAGGGAAGAATCCTTCCTTGTCTCTCTCAGCTTCTGGTGGCCCCAGGTATTCCTTGATATATGGTGGAACAACTACATTCTCTGCCTCCATTGTTGCATGGCTTTTTTTTTTTTTTTTTTTTTTTCTTTTTGGTCTTTTTCGTGTCTCCAAATCTCCCTCTCTTTATAAGGATCCTAGCCCCTTCGAAAAGCCTCAATACATTTATAAGGCACTGAAATCATACAAATAATGTTCTCTGACTATAAGAAAATTAAAAATAAGTAACAGAAGCAAATTTGAGAAATTCACAAATGTGTGGTAATTAAATTAAAATGAATGAGATAAATCACAAGAAAATTAGAAAATGCTATGAATAAAAATGAAAACACAACATTCAAACTGTGTGAGTTGCAGATCAAAAAAATTGCTTAGGTAGAAACCTATAGCTATCATCACCCATATTAAAAAAGGAAGCTGATGTCACCTCAGTAGCCTAAGCATCCACCTTAGACAACTTAAAAGAAGCGAGAAAACTAAATCTCAAGCAAGAAGAAGGGAAGGGAAAGTGAAGACTGGAGTGGGAGCAAATGAAATAGAGCTAGGAAAACAGTAGAGCAAATGGATAAAACTTAGAACAGGCTTTTTGAAAAGTTTAATAAAATTGACAAAGCTTCAAAAGACTAACCAAGAAAACAAGAAGGGAGACCTCAAATTACTAAAAAATGTGAATGAAAACAGGAACAACACTACTGTCTTCACAGAAATAAAAACGTCTTAGGAGAGAATGCTATGAACAACTGAATGGTAATAAATTAGATGAATTAAATGAAATGGACAAGTTCCTAGGAAGAAACTAACTACTGAAACTGAGTCGAGAAGAAATAGAAAATTTGATATATAAGAAGAATGTGAATTTGTAATTTAAAACTTCCTACAAAGAAAAGCCCCAGCTC
The DNA here is from genome assembly GCF_009828535.3 of Hylobates moloch. Classification (NCBI taxonomy): domain Eukaryota; kingdom Metazoa; phylum Chordata; class Mammalia; order Primates; family Hylobatidae; genus Hylobates; species Hylobates moloch. The sequence goes on along the minus strand of NW_026652292.1, from coordinate 4,243,259 downwards.
AGATGACTTCATTGAAGAAATTTACATAAGGTTAAAAGAATTGCCACACACACACACACACACACAAAAGATATGTGAGGTGATGCAAATGTTAAATAGCTTGATTTAGCCATTCCACAATGTATACATATGTGAAAACATCATGTTGCATGCCATACTTAATTTGTATATAAATATATATACACACACTTTTTACTTTTCAATTAAAAATAAAGACTAGCTTGTAAAAGAAATAAAAATAAGAATTAACACCAATTCTCCTCTAATGCTTCCAAAAAATTAAGAGAAGATAATATACAGCGACTCATTCTAGAGATCAGTAATATCTTAGTACCAAAACCAGGCAGATAAATAAAAAAGAATGATATCTTTTATGAATATATAAAAAATCTTCAACAAAATAACAGCAATTTAAAGTCAGCAACATATAAAAAGGATTATACACGATAACCAAGCAGGATTAATCCTGCAAGTCAAAGGAGGTTTATCATACACACACAAAAAAACCCTATGCAATAAACTATATTATTAGAATAAAGGTAACAAAAACCGCAAGATTACCTAAAAAATGTAGCAAAAACATTTGACAGAATCCAATACTCTTTTAGAGTAAAAGCAATAAAAAATCTAAAAATAGAAACTCACTCAATTTGATAAAAGGCATCTACAAAATTTCTGTAGCTAACGGAATATATAATGTTGAAAGACTGATTTTTTTCTCCCTAAAATACTTTTTTTCAGGTTTTTATATTGGCAAAATACACATAACAGAAAATTTGACATCTTGACTATTTTAAATGTTATTTTAAATACGTTCACAATGTTGTGTAACCATTAATGCCATCCATTTTCTTATTTTTTTTTTTGTTTGTTTTGTAAAACCAAAGCTCTGTATCCGTGAAACAATAGATCCCCATGTTCCTCTCTCTTTAGCCCTTGGCAATCACCATTATACATTTTGTCTCTATGATTTTGACTACTTTAGATATCTCATATAAGTGAAATCATGTAGCACTTGTCTTTTTGTGGTTGGTTTACTCCACTTAGCAAAATATCCTTAAGTTTCCATGTGTAGCATACTGCAGAATTTTCTTCTTTTTTAAGGCTGAACAATATTCCATTGTATGTATGTACCACCTTTAACTAATATATTCATCATCTTTGGTCACTTGCATTACTTCCAGATTTGGGTTATTGTGGATAATACTGTTATGAACAGGAATGTACAAATATTTCTTTGAGATCATGCTTTCAATTCTATTCGGCCTATATCCAGAACCAGAATTGCTGTGTCATATGGTAATTATACTTTTAGTGTTTTGAGGAACCACCATACTGTTTTCCACAGCGGCTGTACCATTTTACATTCCCAATGAGATTGAACAAGGATTCTAATTTCTCCACATTCTCACCACCTCACTAACACTTATTATTTGTGTGTGTGTGAGTGTGTGTGTGTGTTTAGTAGGGTCCTAATGAGTGTGAGGTGATATCTTATCATAGTTTTGATTTGCATTTCCATAATGATTAGTGGTGTTAAACGTCTTTTGATGTGCTTAATGGCCATGTGTATATCTTCTGTGGAGAAATGGAGAAATGACTATTCAAGTGTTTTGCCCATTTTTTAATGGAATATTTTTTCCTTTTGCCGAGTTTTAGTTTTATATATATTCTGAATATTACTCTATTATCAGGCATATGATGTACAAATTCTTCTGTTTCAGGGCTGCTCTTTTATTTTGTTTATATTGTTTTCTAATGTTCAGTTTAAAAGTTTATAAGGTCTAATTTGTCTATTTTTTCTTTCGTAGTCTGGTGTGTCATATCAAAGAAATCATTGCCAAATCTAGTGTCATGAAGTTTTTGCCCTATGTTTTCCTCAAAGAGGTTTATAGTTTTAAGTCTTACATTTATGTGTTTGATCTATTTTGAGTTAATTGGATATGGTGTTATGTAAGGGTCCAATTTCATTCTTTTGCATCTGGATATATAGTTTTACCAGCATCATTTCTTGAAAATTTCTCTTTTCTCATTTAATGGTCTTGCTAAACTTGTCAAAAAATATTTTATAATATATGCAAGAATTTAGTTCTGGATTCTCTATTTTATTCCATTGGTATATATGTCTGTCTTTATGCCATTACCACACTATTTTGATTACTGTGGTTTTAAAATAAGTTTTGAAATCAAGAAGTTTGAATTCTTCAGCTTTTTTTTTTTTTTCATTATGTTTTGACTATTCAGGGTCCTTTGAGAATGCATAGGTCTTTTGTGATGGGTGTTTTTGTAACAAACATCACTGGGATTTTGATAACTCCCAGAAATCTAGAACAAAACAAGAATGACCATTGTGTAACTCCTATTCAATATTGTACTAGAGGTTCCTAGTAGGGCAGTTGGGAATAAAAATAACAGGCATTCAGATTGAAAAGGAAGATGCAGAGTTGTCTCAGTTTGGAAATGACATGATCTTGTATACAGAAAATCTTAAAGAATCAAGTATAATTTTTACACCTAATAAATGAGTTAAGCAAGGTTTTAATAGATGTATGCTTAATGTTTTTAAAAATTTGTATTTTATATGCTGGCGATAAGCAAGCCAACAATGCAAGTAAGGAAAGAATTCCATCTGTAATAGTATCAAAAAGAATAAAATATGTATGAATAAATTTAACAAAAAAAGTGCCAGATGCACACTGAAAATTAAATAGGCAAGATAATAATCTTTTTAACAAATAATGCTGGAACAACTGAATACCCCCTTGCAAAAGAATGAATTTGACTCCTACCTCACAACATACACAAAACTTAACTGAAACTAGGCCACAGACCTAAATATAAAAGCTAAAAATATAAAACATTTGGAACAAAAATAATAGGAAATATCCATAACTTAGGGTTAAGAAATGATTTCTTGGCCATGTGTGTGGCTCACGCCTGTAATCCCAGCACTTCGGGAGGCCGAGGCAGGCGGATCACGAGGTCAGGACACCGAGACCATCCTGGCTAACACAGTGAAACCACGTCTCTACTAAAAATATAAAAAATTAGCCGGGCGTGGTGGTGGGTGCCTGTAGTCCCAGTTACTGGGGAGGCTGAGGCAGGAGAATGGTGTGAACCTGGGAGGCGGAGCTTGCAGTGAGCCGAGATAGCTCCACTGCACTCCAGCCTGGGCGACAGAGTGAGACTCTGTCTCAAAAAAAAGAAATGATTTCTTAGTTATCTCACCAAAGCATAAGTGATAGATGAGCAAACAAAAACTCCTTAAACATTTGACTGTATCAAAACAAAAACTTATACTGCAAATGATATCATCAAACTGAGAAGACAACTCACAAAATGTGAGAAAATACGTTCATATTATATTTCTGTAAGGGGACTTATATAAAGAATGTATAAAGACCTCTTAACACCCAACTACAACAAAATGTAACACAATTTAAAAATGGGCAATGATATCAATAGGCATTTGTTCAAATAAAATATATAAGTAGTCAATAAGCACAAAAAATGATTAATGTTACTAGTTATTAGAGAAATACAAATCAAAATCACAGCAAAATACCATTTCATTGGATATTGAAATCCTCAGTACGATGTATATAATAGAAAATACAGACAATAACACATGTTGGTGAGGATATGAAGAAATTTTAACCTTCCAAATTTCCTTGTGGGGATACAAAATGATGAGGTCACTTAATAAAACAGGATGGATGTTTTTCAGAATATTAACCATAGAGTTACCACGTAATCTAGGAATTTTATTTCTAGGTATTTACTCCAAAATAGGAAAACGTGTCTACAAAAAACTTGTACTCAGATGTTCATAGTGGTATTATTTATAGTATCCAAGAAGTAAAAACAACTCAGTGTCCATCAGCTAGTGATTGGACAAAATGTGCTACACACATACAATGGAGTATCATTTAGAAAGAAAGAGAATGAAATAATGCCACATATCTACAACCATCTGATCTTTGACAAACCTGACAAAAACAAGCAATGGGGAAAGGATTCCCTATTTAATAAATGGTGCTGGGAAAACTGGCTAGCCATATGTAGAAAGCTGAAATTGGATCCCTTCCTTACACCTTATACAAAAATTAATTCAAGATGGATTAAAGACTTAAATGTTAGATCTAAAACCATAAAAACCCTAGAAGAAAACCTAGGCAATACCATTCAGGACATAGGCATGGGCAAGGACTTCATGACTAAAACACCAAAAGCAATGGCAACAAAAGCCAAAATTGACAAATGGGATCTAATTAAACTAAAGAGCTTCTGCACAGCAAAAGAAACTACTGTCAGAGTGAACAGGCAACCTACAGAATGGGAGAAAATTTTTGCAATCTACTCATCTGACAAAGGGCTAATATCCAGAATCTACAATGAACTCCAACAAATTTACAAGAGAAAAACAACCCCATCAACAAGTGGCTGAAGGATATGAACAGACACTTCTCAAACGAAGACATTTATGCAGCCAGACACATGAAAAAATGCTCATCATCACTGGCCATCAGAGAAATGCAAATCAAAACCACAATGAGATACCATCTCACACCAATTAGAATGGCGATCATTAAAAAGTCAGGAAACAACAGGTGCTGGAGAGGATGTGGAGAAATAGGAACACTTTTACACTGTTGGTGGGACTGTAAACTAGTTCAACCATTGTGGAAGTCGGTGTGGCGATTCCTCAGGGATCTAGAACTAGAAATACCATTTGACCCAGCCATCCCATTACTGAGTATATACCCAAAGGATTATAAATCATGCTGCTATAAAGACACATGCACACATGTTTATTGCGGCACTATTCACAATAGCAAAGACTTGGAACCAACCCAAATGTCCAACAACGATAGACTGGATTAAGAAAATGTGGCACATATGCACCATGGAATACTATGCAGTCATAAAAAATGATGAGTTCATGTCCTTTGTAGGGACATGGATGAAGCTGGAAACCATCATTCTCAGCAAACTATCACAAGGACAAAAAACCAAACACCCCATGTTCTCACTCATAGGTGGGAATTGAACAGTGAGAACACATGGACACAGGGGAAGAGGAATATCACACACCGGGCCCTGTTGTGGGGTGGGGGGAGGGGGGAGGGATAGCATTTGGAGATACACCTAATGTTAAATGACGAGTTACTGGGTGCAGCACACCATATGGCACATGTATACATATGTAACTAACCTGCATGTTGTGCACATACACCCTAAAACTTAAAGTATATAAAAAAAAAAAAAGTTCAAAGTGGAAAAAAATAAAATAAAAAGAATAAAGTCCGGAAACATGCTTCAGTATGGTTGAACCTTGAAAACATAATATAAGTGAAAGAAGTCAGATCATGGTGATGTTTGCACAATTGTAAACATCCTGAAATACATTGGGTGTTACACTTTAATATGTGATTTATAAGGCATGTGAATTATATCTTGATGCAGCTATTAACAAATACATGGGATTTTGGAAGGCATTGAGAGACATACTTTATGAATCAGGCCAGCGCAGTGCATTGCTGAGACATCAAAAGCCTGGTCTCTGTCCTATGATTGAGCCCTTTACAGATGTGAGTTCATAGGTTCCCTGCCTAACTAGCCTTCTCTAACTTTTCTGGGACATTGTTTCACCACATATCTTCCTGTTGTTCTTAAGTCAATAATGCATCCTCACTAGAACATTTTCAGTGTGAAGTGTACCAGGATTTTCCTGGTCTTCTTACATGTCTGCCTTCATGGTGCTGAGGTGAAGTCTATTAACAAACGTACCCAAAGTGAGATTCACCACCTCCTAACCCTTTTTCTTGGGCTGTGAATCAACTCAACATGGATATATTGTTCACTGACCAGTGGGTGTTCCATCTTGTTTACATCTAAGTTCAGTATATTGGACTGCTGTCCAAAGATGCTGTCCAAAGGAAGATGGCCTGCTGTCCAAAGAAAATTTTGTCTCATTGCCTGTCACTTCTAGGATGCTTCTAGACACTGATTCTGTGATTTAATAAAAGTGCTAGTTGTCAACAGGCATGATCTACATCCACCACTGCAGCAGGTCACAGCAGAGCATTGCTCTGCCTGTTGGCCCAAAGTAGTGCCCCAAATCACAGTACACCTCTCATCTTTGGTGGTTTCTGATTAAGCTCCTTTATGATGTAATCTGTGAATCACCCTTGAATATCTGATCTTTGAATATGTGTCCTGATTCTAAAATGCATTTCAGGGAGAGGGATCTGTGCCACAAGATGGATAGGAGATATCCAAGATTCCCCATCTCAAGAATTCCAGAACCAGTATAATGAATACATAGACACAGTGTTGGGAAAAAGGCGTGTGCTGAGACCTGCTGAGCATGACAATATAAAAGCCATCCTATTGACAATTTCTATCAGCCTGGAACTGTTGAACATCAAAGACTAAACTCAATTATTAAATTTCTCAAGTCAGTCCAACCACCTTTTTAAGAATTGTTTTATAATTGGTGGTTATTTTTCTACTTTTCAAATATTCAATGGGTTTAAACTTATTTTTTCTTTCCGATTTTTCATGAGAAAATACTGTTGTGTTTTTTCTCATCAACACGATTCCACTTTCACAGTGACTGCTGACTTCTCACACTACATGTCCCTCACATTGCCATTAAATATGATTTATGTAATTTACATAATTACATAAGTAATTTATGAAATTATTTACCTCACTTTACAAATAACTCTTTTAACATAAAAACATATCTATAATCTTTTACTCAGCTAGGTTTCTGAGGTTTCTGCAACACATCATCTTCAGAACGTCTAAGAATTCACCATGGTGACATATTCCTAAACAGATTTCCCTGTTGCAGACAGAGTTGTAATAACTGCTGATGAAATCCTGAAGAGTGTTGATGTATTGAAATGTATTTTGAGAACCACAGTTTGGATTTCAAATTTTATTGAAGATCATTTCAAACTCTGTTTTAACCATAAAATTGGTGACAACATGATGGATGCTGTACCCTTATGAAAGTTTCTTCATAGGCTTATTAGAAATCCCCTCCTCCTCTCAGGATGTGTTGAACTTTTGTTGCTCTCAGTCTTATGCAAACTGTGATTTAAGAGTCTCAGCAACTTCGTGACAAGTCTTGGGCTAAGATAACTTTGAATGTTAATCAATATCTATTAAAATAAAAATATGTTCCTCTTGCATTTGTGTCTCGGTCAGGCACTCCAGATCCGTCTGCCACTGTAGCTCACATCTGTCAGGGTTTGGGGAACTGAGGTAGTTTGAGGGGACCATAAACTCTTTCTGCATTCAATATTTAGTTACTTGTCTCTGCTCACCACATCCTTTCCCCTTCAAGCTTCACTAGACCAGCAAGGCACCCTCACAACTGCCAAGCATTCCCATGGAACCATTAATCTCCCCTGAGAAGCTCTGCATGTCTTTGAAGTCTTGAAGCTAATCAAGGTTTAGAGAAACAAAACAACAATAAAATGTGTGTCACAAGTTATAAATTCTGATTTTATCTCCTACCACCCTGGCCTCCTTGCTGTTTCTTTAAAGTGCCCATTGTTCTGGCTGTCTTGGTGTTTACATTTCTTTGTATATGGAATATTTTTTCTCATAACTTTTAGTTGACAATTTTGCTTAAATGCCTCATTATTAAAGTCTCTACCCTCATTCTTGTGTAAATCAATGTAAAAAATATTATGTGGCTTAAACTTGGTATTGTAGAAACCTGGTACCTGATGGCTCCATTGCACTTTGCTGAGCTGTTGCAAAGAGAGGCCTGCCACAGTTGGAGGTGCAGGTACATGTACTTCAGTTGGATGACTGATTGATAGCTGTCCTTTCTCCAGAAAGGTGGTGTGGGCCCTTTTTTGTGTATTCCTGTAGCTGGGGTATGCTGTGTTCAGTCTTTTCTGCACATACTTACAGAATGTGACTACTCATCAGATTGAAAGTCAGTAGAGAGAAAGAGCTGCTACCTATTCCAACAGAATTTTTTTTAAAAAAATATGTATATAGTGAGATTAAGAAGATGAAGATAGAAGAGTAGCAGGTTAACCATTTAGCGGCACTCCCCACACCTCCCAGCAGCACACCTGGGATTTCCCCCTAAAGAGCAATTACGAAGGCTCAGACCTGTGTTTCTAAGGTGTCCCCCCAGGCCAAGGCATTGGCATTAGATCCCTCTGACTTCAGAGGACTGTGTCAGGGCCCCGGCCAACAGGCAGCAAAGCAGGGTCTGCACTAGGAGAGACACATGTTCAAGAGCGCTTTCATTCCTCACCAAACAAGCTTTCCTTACATGTAATGAAATTGCTTATGTTGAAGCTTAGCATCCAGCCACACATTTAGTTATTTATTCATTCACTCATTCAGTCATTCATTCTTTCAACTTCTATTTCTGCTAAGTCAGTTATGGGCTGAGCATTTTGCTTGGGGCAGGAAACAAGCTGGACGGCACACACCATTCCTGTTCTCAAGAAGCCTGCAGCACACTGGGAGGAGAGTCCACAATCACACAGGAAATTTTACAGTGGTAGCTACAGTAAGAGCTACAGAAGAATATGCAGCTACAATGTATTGTGAAATGGTTTAACAATATACCTAAGGGAGACTGGAGGTTCAGGACAACCACGGGAGAAAATGCCACTTACAAGAAGACATGAAAGCTGTGCAAGGCCTGCCTTGATATTTGATTACGACTTGGTCTTGGCACCTTATTTTAAAAATCTGTTGCACCTGCCATGCACACTGGGACCCCTGCCTGAGTGGTCACATGGGAGCACTGTCAAGCCCCCACATCAGCCAAGGCTTCTCTGAAGGCTGTGAGAATGCCGGCTTCTCTGTGCACGTGCCATTATACACCGACCTCGTTCCTGGTGTCCTGAGCCACTCCTGCTGCCTGCCGAGGACAGAGTGGGATCGTGACCAGAAGCAGGTATGAAAAACACCTTTGGGACTCTTGAGTTGTTTAAATATATTTAATCAGAATCATGACACATTGTATTTTTAGGGAAATATGATTAACTTCTAAAATTAAAGTATTTAATTTAGTTGATGAGTCGAGTTTATCCTCAATTAGAAAATAAAGTATTTTCTAATGCTTTATTAGAAATAACATATTTTCTAATACTTTATTAGAAATAAGGTAAGGTATTTTCTAATACTTTATTAGAAATAAGGTATTTTCTGATACTTTATTAGAAATAAGGTATTTTCTAATACTTCATTGAAATAAAGTATTGAGGATAAACTCATCAAATTAAATGCTTTAATTTTGAAGTTAATTATATTTCCCTAAAAACACAAAGTGTCATGATTCTGACTAAATACATTTAAGCAACTCAAGAATCCCTAAAGTGTTTTTAACACTTACCAGCTTTTCACATCAGTCAGAAAGGCTATTACTAAAAAGTCAAAAAAATAACAGATGCTGGGGAGTCTGTGAAAGAAAAGGAATGCTTATGTTGGTGGGAGTGTAAATTAGTTCAACCACTGTGGAAGACAGTGTGGCAATTCCTCAAAGGCCTAAAGAGAGAAATACCATTTAACCCAGCAGTATAAATCTTTCTATTATAAAGACACATGCATGCGTATGTTCATTGCAGTACTATGGACAATATCAAAGACATGGAATACTACCTAAATGCCCATAGATGATAGACTTGATAAAGAAAATGTGGTACATATACACCGTGGAATACTATACAGCCATGAAAAAGAATGATACCTTGTCTTTTGTGGGAACATAGATGGAGCTGGAGGCCATTATCCTTAGCAAACTAATGCAGGAAGAGAAAACCAAATACCACATATTCTCACTTCTAAATGGGAGCTAAATGATGAGAACACATGAACACATGGAGGGGAACAAACACATGGGCCAGTTGAAGGGTAGAAGGTGCTGAAGGGTGAAGGAAGAGAATCAGAAAAAATAAGTAGTAGGCTTAATACTTGGATGATAAAATAATCTATACAATGAACCCCCATGCCACAAGCTTACCTATCTAACGAACCTGCATATGTACCCCTGAACTTAAAATACAAGTTAAAAGAAAGAAAATACTTTCCACATAGTAAGGAGAATGGCAAACAAGATTAAAGAAGCAATGTTTCAAGTAAGAAGAACAGATATTTTCAACAAACGCCACTTATTTTATAAGTAAACCAACTGGCATTAGATTAGAAATCAGGCAGCCTGCAGGGGGTCATCTCACTTCTCATTGCTCTGGCTTCTGTAAGTTAATATGATGCACTTAGGATTGGCTGGCACTTGCCTACAGTGTGTTATGACAAGCTGAGTCCAGCAGGATCTACTGGGAAGAGGCTGACAGGGAAAGAGGATAACTCAAAGGCGCAAAGCAGATCAGGGCATACCAGTGAAGATGAGGGGAAATGGGCACTCTTACATGTTTCATATAAGAATTGTATCAGGTCCTGCTTGCATTGCTATAAAGGAATACCCCAGACCGGGTAACTTACAAAGGAAAGTGTTTGAATTGGCCCACGGTTCTGCAGCCTATATAAGCATGACAGTGGTATCTGATGGGCTTCTGGTGAGGGACTCAGAAACTTTTATTCATGGCAGAATTCAAAGTGGGAGCAAGCATAACAGAGAGAGAGAGAGCGCAAAGGGTGGGAGGGGAGGCGCCACACATTTTTATTCAATCAGATTTCAAGATAACTCACTCACTGTCACGAGGACAGGACCAAGCCATGTGGGATCCATCCTCATGACCCAAATACCTCCCACCAGGCCCCATTCTCGTATTGGGGATCACATTTCAACATGAGATTTTTGAGGGGACAACATCCAACCTGTATCAAGAATATAAACTGGGACCCCATTTCTGAAATCTTGTCTTTTGCAATTTGAAATTAATAACTGAATACTGTTTACAATGTCACAAAAATAGAATACTTAGGTCTAAATCCAAGAAAACATATACAGAATCTTTTTGTGGAAAACTATAAAATTCCGAAGAAAAATATCAAAGATCAAAAGTAATGGAAAGATGTTCTGCGTCCATGGAATAGAAGACTCGATATTGGTAAGCTATCATTTCTTCCCAGCTTGATGTATAAATTCAATGCAATCCCAATTAAAGTGCCAGCAGGCCATTTTAGGATATTTGTGCTTTATCATGGTAAACTGATTCTAAGCCTATATGGAAAGGCGAAAGACTCAGAATAGCCAACCCTCCACTGAGGAAGAACATATTGGAAGACTGAACTACCTGACCTCCAGGTTTACTCTAAAGCTATAGGAAACATGATAGTGAGGTACTGGCAGAAATAAGCATATAGATTAATGAAACACAGCAGAGAACCCATAGTGACTCAAAAAATATATTCAACTGCTCCTTGGCAAGCAAATGAAACTCAATGGGGAAACCATAGTCTTTACAACAAATCATGTTGGAAGAATTGGGTATCTATATTAAAAAATAAACTCAGAAAACTTACACCTTTTGCAAAAATTAGCTAAAAATGTATGAGAGTTAAATAGAAAAGAAATACTATAAAGCTTCTAGAATTTAATAGAGAAAATGATGGGTTTTTTGGTTTTGTGATGAGTTTTTAGATATGATACCAAATAGATGAAATATAAAAAGTTGATAATTTGGAAATATAAAACTTCTGTGAAATGTAATGTTAAGAGATTGGAAACACTAAAGAATATATTTTTTTAAATATACAAAGAACTCTTAAAAGTCAACAATGGGAAAAAAACTCAATTAAAAAATGAGCAGAAGATCTGAATAGGCTCCTCACCAAAGAAGATACGCAAATAATAAACAAACGCATGAACACAAGCTCAAAATTATTTTTCACTAGGAAATTTCAAACTAAAACAACAAATACCTTCTTCTATTCCATAAGCAATTTTTAATCATTTATTTATTTATTTATTTGAGTCCCAGGGATGAAACCGACTTGATAGTGGTAGATAAGCTTTTTGATGTGCTGCTGGATTCGGTTTGCCAGTATTTTATTGAGGATTTTTGCATCGATGTTCATCAGGGATATTGGCCTGAAATGTTCTTTCTTTGTTGTGTGTCTGCCAGGTTTTGGTATTATGATGATGCTGGTCTTATAAAATGAGTTAGGGAGAAATCTCTCTTTTTCTGTTGTTTGGAATAGTTTCAGAAGGAATAGTACCAGCTCCTCTTTGTACCTCTGGTAGAATTCGGCTGTGAATGTGTCTGGCCCTGGGCTTTTTTGGTTAATAGACTATTAATTACTGCCTCAATTTCAGAACTTGTTATTGGTCTATTCAGAGATTTGACTTCTTCCTGGTTTAGTCCTGGGAGGGTGTGTGTGTCCAGGAATTTATATGTTTCTTCTAGATTTTCTAATTTATTTGTGTAGAGGTGTTTATAGAATTCTCTGATGGTAGTTTGTATTTCTGTGAGATCAGTAGTGATACCCCCTTTATCATTTTTTATTGTATCTATTTGATTCTTCTCTCTTTTCTTCTGTATTATCTAGCTAGCTGTCTATATTGTTAATTTTTCCAAATAACCAGTTCCTGCCTGAAACTATCATCAGAGTGAACAGGCAACCTACAGAATGGGAGAAAATTTTTACATTCTACCCATCTAACAAAAATCTAATATTAAGAATCTATCTACAAGAAACTTAAACAAATTTACAAGAAAAAAAGCAAACAACCCCATGAAAATGTGGGCAAAGGATATGAACAGACACTTCTCAAAAGAAGATATTTATGCAGCCAACAAATGTGAAAAAAAGCTCATTATCACTGGTCATTAGGGAAGTCCAAATCAAACCACATGAGAGACCATCTCACTCCAGTGAGGATGGCGATCGTTAAAAGGTCAGGAAACAACATATGATAGAGAGGATGTGGAGAAATAGGAACACTTATACACTGTTGGTGGGAGTGTAAATTAGTTCAACCACTGTGAAATACAGTGCAACGATTCCTCAAGGGTCTAGAACCAAAAACACCATTTGACTCAGCAATCCCATTACTGGGTATATACCCAAAGGATTATAAATAATTTTATTATAAAGACACACGCACACGTATGTTTACTGCAGCACTATTCACAATAGCAAAGATTTAGAGCCAACCCAAATGCCCATCAAAGATAGACTGGATAAAGAAAATTAGCACATACACACTATGCAATACTATGCAGCCATAAAAAGAATGCGTTCATGTCCTTTGAAGGGACATGGATGAAGCTGGAAACTGTCATTCTTAGCAAACTAACACAGAAATGGAAAACCAAACACTGCATGTTCTCACTCACAAGTGGTAGTTGAAAAATGAGAACACATGGACACAGGGAGGGAAACATCACACATAGGGCCCTGTCAGGGAGTAGGGGGCAAGGGGAGGGAAAGCATTAGGATAAATACCTAATGCATGTGGGGCTTAAAACCTAGATGACAGCTTGATGGGTGCAGCAAACCACCATGGTACATGTATACCTGTGTAAGAAACCCGCACGTTCTGTATATGTATCCCAGAACTTTAAGTATTTTATTTATTTACATATATATATATACACACACACACAAATATATACACACATACATACAATAAAAATGCAAATGTTAAATATGTAATAGATAAAATGAAAATAGAATAATTCTCTCAAAATTGCTGAATTAAGTTTTGGTAATGGTAAGTGAAAAATATTTGTCAATGAAATAAAGCAAAAATTGAAATAAATTGGAATTATTAGTATAAAGTTGAAACACTGGCAGAGAAGATGAAGAAAATTTAAAATATACAAGCATTTCAGAGAGAACAAAAGAAGTAAAAAAGGAAGAAAACATATTATTACTACTACTACTAATAATAATGTGAAATGACTGAATTGAAGACAAAATATGTTTTTAAGAAGTTGTTCTGATTGCAATAAAATATTAATGAAGAAATACAACATTTTAAAATATCCTGAAGAAATTGTCACACTTCAATGAAGAAAATAAAAGCTTACAAGCTCTTCTAATTGCTTTTTCATAAAAAACGATTTACTTTCAAAATAAAGAGGATATAATTTTCATTGGGCTTCTCATCTTCTGTAGTGGAAGCTAACAATGTTTGACTTATATGCAGTTTTTATGAGACAATGTTTTTCAGCAATTTTTCTGTCAGGTAATGCCACCACTTATTATTCTGTTGAGAATTGTTTAAAGAATTTTTTATTTTTAAGATGTGCAAAGACTCAGAAATTATTCTATCCTTCTTCCCTATCTAAACAAATTATTTCAACAAGTAGTGTAACCAAAATCGTTAAGTCCAAAGTATGATTAAAACAGAACTAGATTAAATATGAAAGCAACAGTCATGAGAAAATATTTACACTGTGTAAAACCTAACTTTTAACTGATAATGATAATGCAACAGGCGATTTTAATTGAGAAAATAAAAACAGTTCTTAAAATTAAAGAATAAATTCCCAGACCTGTGAATCCTAAACTGTCATAAAACCAAAATTGGTGTATCTAGGACACTGGGAGAAGGGTAAAATACAAATATTCTAAAATACTCAGAAAACGGAGTAAACAGATTTTTAAAAATCTCAATGTGAGAGCATAGATGAGTAACAAATAGAAATGGAATGTAACCTAAAACATACTTTTTAAAATAGGAAAAATAATTAAAAAGAGAGAAACAGTAATTATAAAATTGATGTTAGACATTAAACTAAGTAAACACAGTAAACACGGTAGTATTTTTTCTTATAAAATTATAGAAAATGTACTTTTAAAATTAAATTAATTTAAAAATGTAATTTAAAAAATGTAATTTCTTGGGGGGGAAGAGCATGCTTATTTTATGTATATAAAATTACATTTTAAAAATGTAATTTAAACAATCCAGCTACATTAGCAGAACTAAGCACGCTCCTTCCCCCTCAAAACACAAACAAACAAAAAAAACAGAAGAAGAGAGAAAAATAACAAGACTTGGAGCAAGTTGGCAAAAAAAAAAATCTCAAGCAGGATTTCTCCTGTAATGTCAGTGTAAATAACAATTAAATCACATTTCAAAGTTAAAATTTTTAAAAAAGATGGAACTCATACAATTATAAAATGTATAGTAATAAATAAATTATATATGTAAACTTTTATACACTATCTGTCACGTAAAAGAAAGTGGGAATAAATACAAATACAAATTTTTAAAAATAAAATTATATTCAAAGATTTTAATAGATAGGTCCAGTAATCAAAATCAAAAACTTTAAAACACTTACAATTTTATATCTTACAAACTGACAACTTGCAATCATTTTATTATAGAAAAACATTTATATAAATAAATCACGTTCTAGTTTCCGGAAAAAAAAATTAATTCTACGGGGGAGATTTTGTAAACTGCATTTTTTGATAAAAATTCAATAAATCTAAAAATAAAAATAAAGTTCAGAAAGACTTCTGATTCTGTGCATTATAAAGTAGCTGATATCATATTTTTTCCACCCATAAACAGCTATAAAACCTACATAAATATCCATATAACAATGATTACAGATTTAGAATGACAATTAACCCAGGGCAATAACAATTGAGAGAGGAAGCTCATGAGTTATGGCTTGTATTTGTTCTGAATTTCTTTTTGGGGATATTTTCCAGGCTGAAGTTCAGAGAAGTCAGTCAAGGCTGAGGGTGAAAGTTATGCTGAGCTAAAGAGAATGAGAAAAGAGTTGAGAGCTTTACAGAAATCCCAGAAGGCAATGACTATGAGCAAATCGTAGAAAGGAAAGTGTAAAAGTCTACATTAAATCAGCCTCTTTGGTTCTTGGCCAGTTTCTGAGATTTGATAGAACTCTAATCTGCCTGTCAGGAGGAGTAAGGCTGAATGGATGTAGTGGAGAATTCAGAGTGTCAGGGAGGTGCTGAAGTCCAGGCTGCTGAAAGTGAAGTGGCCTTTCAAATACCCTGAATATTCTGTTAGCAACCAGAAAGACCATGCTATAGGAGTGCAGGTTATGTTCTGGAAATAAGAAAAACTGCAATATAAGTGCCCTAACAAGTTGTAAAACTAGGCCTTGAAATAGGTAATTGATTATTTTATAATTTAACTCAAATTTAATTCAGAACAAATTAAAAATGGAAAATGATACAATTTTGGTTCTTTACAATGTAATAATTACAATGTCCAGCACAAAATTAAAAATTTCTAGACTTTCAAAGAGGCTGAAAAAAGTGACAAATTAAGAAGTAATACAGTCTAAGCAGAGGGAGAGTTTGTTTAGATATTTTAGTTCACAGAAAATGACCGATACCTTAAAATTAATAAAGGAAATATAGATAAGAAATATGCAAATATGGAGTGTTCTTAGAATTTATAAAAATATAAGAAACATTATTACAGTGTAAAATATATAATAACTAAGTTAATAATTCATTGAGAGAAAAAAATCACTGTATTCAGCAAAAGATAGGTTAGTAAACTTGAATACAGTTAAAGAGAAGATATTAAAATTGAAGCATAGACATGAACATGAATAAAAAGTATAAAACATGAAAAAACTAGAATATGAACAAGAAGTTTGGCAAATATGTAGTTGGGTTCCCAGAAAGAGAGAAGGAAAAAAAATAGGAAATGAGCAATATCTGAAGCAAAAAATTACCTGAAGATTTTCAAAATGCTTGAAAGCTATTCAAGATGTTCAGTAAACCACAAATTGAATTAATATAAATTAGATCCCATCTAGATATATAAAACTTAAACTTGTAAGCATCATAGAAAAAGAACTTAAAAGCAAGTGGGAAGAAAACACAAACCAACAATAAAAATGAGAGCTGAATTTTTAACAGAAGCAATGGAGTTCAGAAGATGATAGAAGAATATTTTTAAAATATTGAATAAAAAAAGACACAAAAAAACTGGCAACCTTTATTTCTATGACCAGCAAGTTTCCTTCAAAAACAAAGGTTAAAAAAATGTCTCAGGCAAATAAACGTGTCAGCATTCCCGCAGGGTTGTCAACTCTAAAGGAAGTGCATTAGTTTAAGTGCAAATGATCCCAGACTGAAGAACAGAAGTGGAAGGGGTATGACCAAAAAAATAGAGGAATCCTTGGACCAACTGATTTGGTTGTGGAACCTGAGCACTTACGGCAGGGATGGCCCAGTGTCTTTCTCTAGACTCTGCATACAATAAGGGCTGGATTCATGAGGTGCAAACAGCCTATTTATCTTTATCAGAACTCAGAGTTGGTGGGATGCAAGATTTTGTCTCTACAGTTGATCTTCAAAAGGACTACGTACTAACTGCTATGTGAGCAAGGCCATCTAATGGACTTTACAAAATGGAAAGTTTTTTTTCCTGCTTTTATTTGTTTTTTTGAAAAACAATTGTTATTATTGAATTGTCTTTTATTTCCTTACTATTAATATTTTAAAATATTAAATATACATAAAAGTAAATGCTATTTTCATAAATACTTTTTTAATAAAACAAGATGAACTCCACATCTTCATAACTCTAGGAGGTGTAAGAAGACTTCTTAGAAGTACTTTCATCTACTTACTGTTTTGAGTCAGGATTCTACATTTGACATGTATTTGACTTTGTATCTCAGGACCTGCATGGTGTTTTTAAAGCTGTGATTGTTGTTGACATGATATATGGAAATCACATGGTGGAATGCCATGCCTGCTACTTCATTGTCTCCCAAGTGAAAGGGACCGTGCAGTGCACTCTCGCTGGAGTGATTTCAAGCCTGGTCTCGCTTCTTGAAATCACTCTTCTGGTGCTTTCTTGTTGACTAGATAGAAGAAAGGGAAAATGAAGATTTGAATTCTGTTGCCCAATCAGTAAAACCACCTTAGGCACAGTTCTGCATATGAGGGCGCACACATACTTTAAACATCTGTGGAAAATACCCCATTCATAAAAAGCAAATTGGCAATTGTGTTTTCTAATCTTGACTGTGACTTAATCTGTTGGTAGTAACGACGCTGTTTAGAAAAGCAAAGTGTTTTTGTATCTTACTATATTTGCATAATTACACTTACTATTGCAAGATTCAAATGTTCAGAGACTCTGTCTTATTTATGCTTGTAAATGCTTCAGCATCCAATTGGAAACATAGGTAGGTAGGTAGATTAAATAGATTAGATAGATAGGTGATGGATGGATGGATGGATGGATAGATAGATAGATAGATAGATAGATAGATAGATAGATAGATAGAGTGCTCAAAAATAAAGTGGGTATTCAAAATGGAAGAAATTAAAGAAAAGGAAGAAAGGAAGAAAAAAAAAGAAAGAAAGACCAGACAGGAGGGAGAAAGGAGAGTAGAGAATGGAGAAGCAGAGAAAAATTTTGGCTACTCAGTAATTTCAAAGAGGGTTTTCTGTAATACTCTTAATATGTATCAAACCTGAAGTCCAATTACTTACCTGTATTAAATGATTTATTTTAATATATTTAACTGGGAGAATATACAATGAAATATTTCCAAATGTATAAAAATAACAATTTAGTAAATTGAATGCTAAGTAAATAAAAATATAAATATGGACAGATAAAAGCAAGCACTTTTTCTTTATGCTTTTTCTTTTTGTAAAATAATGGCATTAATGTTGATATCCATACCAAAATCTGTGAATACTCCTGTTTTATCATTATTAGGAGTGCATGTTTTAGTGGTTCTTAAGTCAATTTAGTATAGTTAGTATTATTATTGACTTATTAATGTTATTATTATTATACTTCAAGTTCTGGGATACATGTGCAGAACGTGCAGGTTTGTTACATAGGTTTACACGTGCCATGGTGGTTTGCTGCACCCATCAACCTATCATCTACATGAAGTATTTCTCCTAATGCTATCCCTCCCCTAGCCCCCCAACCCCCAAAAGGTCCCAGTGTGTGATGTTCCCCTCTCTGTGTCCATGTGTTCTCATTATTCAACTCCTACTTATGAGTGAGAACATGTGGTGTTTGGTTTTCTGTTCTTGTGTTAGTTTGCTGAGAATGATTTTTAACATTTTCTCCATTTTTATTGTTAGGTCCAAATTTTGGTCTGGAGCCAAAGACAATATAGGACGAAGTTTGATTTGTTCCAAAACTCACAGAAATCTCTAAAATGGAAGAATTTTCTTAGAACCAAAAGGCATGGAATTGATGACATGAACCTGGTAAGTTTAGAGGCTGTGCCACTGTAGGTCTGGCAATCAAAGATGCTTTCTGCAGATTCGTGAGTTTAGAGTTTGAGAAGCCAGCACCACCTTGCAATCGGTTAATAATATAGTAGCTGATAAGCTGAGTAGGAAAACTTTCATGTAAAATATAATGAGAAGATTTTTTTTCTCTCCTTTGGTATATATTTGAGAATCTTTTAAAAATCTACAAAAAAAATTGATGTTACAGTCTTTACCATTTGCTTTAAAAAAAGATTTTCCACTCGCTCATCTCTAGAAGGTCATCTTTGAGATGTACAAGCCAGCCCTTCATTTAGGTCTCCTCTTGCATTCATATTTAACTTTCTTTCATTCGGTGGCCTTTATTAGCTGAGCTCCTGGAGCTTGTAGCACATTTTAAACAGCAACACTGGAAGGATGTAAATGCAGAATAATGTATCAGGACTCAAATTTGCATGGTCAAATGTCAAAAAAATTAGGCCTTCCCCAGAACCATGTCAAGAGAAATAACATAAGCGGGCAAACCCGACAGCAGGCATGCCATTATCATTTAGCGCAAGCTGTCATCACTGCCGGCAAGTGGAAGCAGTGGTCATTAGCTGGAACTCTGCCGGGGGAGGTTGCAATTCTTCCTTTTCCTTTTTTTAAAGATTTTTTTTATTTTTTTCCCCATCATCTGACAGTATTTCACAGAAAACTGCAATGCAATGTTGCCTCCCTGACAGGAAAGTCAAGAGGTGGGGGATGGCGCCTTTGGGTGGTGGTTGGGGGGAGCAGTGAAAAGACCAGTGAGCAAAATCTGTAAGAGTCCACTGTCAGCTGGAGGGTGCAGGAATTGCATTACCTTTCGGATAAATACTCATTAAGAGTAATCACTTTATTTCAGCTCTGTAATGACATTAACAAGCTTGGAATACAGGGAATTACATGAGTCAGAACAAATAATTGAATATTCTACTGCAGAGGGAACACAGCACACGCCTGCCTTCATGTCATGCTGTTTCTGAAGCTAGCACAAGCATGCAATTAGATAATAAGCTTAAACAGCATTAAATTGGCACTATTCGTACCACCACTGAGAAAAAAAGGAGTATTAATTGTTCAACCCAAACCTGCTTGTAATTTCATGCAATACAAATACTAGTAAGCCTGTCCTGTTTTTATTTAAATGGACTTATACACAGGCTTTAAACATACCAATTAAAAAGGAATACAAATAAAATCTTAGGAAGAAAGATAAAAAATGTGCCCATGCTGATTCGATTAAGTGGGGGAAGGTTTTCTCTTGAAAAGAATAAAAATTCAGCTACTTTTAAAAAAACTTTGGGGTACTATAGTAATGTGATTATTATTTTCTCAGTATTTCTACTAGGCAGTTTTCTTTTAAAATTATTATAATCTAAATATGTGCAGTGAGGAGAAATTCATGTTTGGCTTACATAAATGTAGCTGTAGCTATACATACAGATAAAGACAGGGACATAGATCCAGATAAAGACAAAGGAATAGATACAGGCATAATTGATGTTGGGTCATCCTTAGTCATGCAAAATGCTATGTGAATGTAAAGATGCCAAACAGAACAGAATGATTCTGTGTTGTGCTACTCAAGAAAAGAGAGTTGAAAGCTGGTGAGCACCAGGTGTCATTTAACTTGCTAGATTCATTAGCAAGCTGGGACCCTGAAAGAAGAAAAAGCTGCATTTTCAACACCTTGCCACACAAGGGTGTCATTTGGTGCCCTAGATCCCTAGATCACCTTAAGCGTGAGTTAACCTGATGCGATGCATCAAATTACACAAGCTGTTGGACCAATGCAAGGAGCAGCCTAGGAATATGCTGCAGGCTCTGCCCTCCACACGGAGAGGACGGGGTCTTCCCCTTCTAGGGTGAGCCGCCCAGAACAGATGAGATGAGCTGTGAGAGGCCAGGGCCTTTGGGGAGACCAATTTGGGAGGTAGCCATTTAGAGTGGGTCTCCATCACAACTCCAAATCTGTGCAGTTATTCAGACAAGCCAATCAGCACTGGATATGTGATAGGAAAACTCAGTAATCATTTATAATCCTGACAGGTGAAGGGGCTCCAAGGCAAACCTTAATATACACTGTAGGTTTGAAAATAAGAGAAAACAAATAAAGTAATCTCTATATTCCTGAGAAAATGTCTTTTCTTTCTGTAGTCCTACAATCTTCTAGTCAGGGTTTTTTCCTTCTTTTTTATCATTCCCATCCTCACAGGAGACACAAAACCATTTTAAATCTATTTTTCTAAATAGATCACCACCCAACCCTCATCTAAGTTCTTGTCTGTAACTCATGTGGATGTGTAGAAGTTATTATTCAATAAGGCAAAGGGAAAGGGAAAGTAGTTTCTACTTTAGAACTATTTAGACTATGCCAGTAAATTTAATTTTGAGAACTAAACTAGAAGTTTCAGTATTTATCATATCTGTCCTATAAAGTAACTTGAAATTATTGGAAGAAAGATTATCCAGTAGCCCAGTCTTCTTGGTGAAATAGAACTTTGCTTACTGCATTGCTCATGATACATACACAATTCATCTGTAGAAGAAATTCAGGAAAAGGGCATATTTCCAGTTGAAACTGGAATTAAAATTAATTGCAATAGCAGAAGTATTGTCTATCTCTCCCTTCCTCTTTCTTTTCTCTCTCTCTCTTTCATTTTTTCTCTCTCATTATAATTCTAGTTTCACTTGAGAGTCAGTTATAATAGATCTTAGCTTTCATAAAGTAGGTACTGTATTATACACATAACATTCTTAATTACCAGTGATTATTCATCGTATCCCTATCTATGTGCTAGGTACATAGTAAAGCGATAAAATTTGGTCTCTATTTTAAAGCAGCATTTATTTCTATTAAGTTCACACATTTATGAGACAATAATGAAATAATACAAAAAATTAATCCCTAATTTATATGTTTTATAAAGGAATAGCCCATGTTTTATATGTTTAGCAAACATGTTTTATATGTTTTATATGTATATGTTTTATATGTTTTATAAAGGAATAGCCCAAAATGAATTCATAGAAAAGGAGCTATTTATGTATTCAGTCAACAAATATTGATTGATCACTTACTGTATACCAGGCTCTCCACCATGTGCCAGAGATAGACCTGAGAAAGCACTCGTGTCCTCCAGGAACTTCACTCACCTGGAAGAGACAAGCTGTATCGTGAGCTGGGCAAATAGTGTTCATTGTAACTTTCCTTTTTCAAATAAATTTCTTTGAAGACGCATTCTTGTAAAGATGAAATCAGGAGAGACATGACTTTTGGCAGCACCGTCCTGTGGGACATGTGGCAAACAAATGACATGAGCTAATGGGACAAGAAGGCAACTTCAGCTAGAGAGATGGAAAAAGGTCAGGTGTCCTCCAAATGACCTCTCTTCATGACCACCTCACTCAACATCCAGACACCAAATCTTTAGGAGAGTGACTGAGCACACTATATGCCAAAGAGCAGGAGGCTGGAGGAGGCTGGACATCACTGTCTTTTATTATCACAGACAAAACAGTAACACTCTGCAGAGCTATGGAAACTTGGTAGAAAAAAATAATGGATAAGTCACATGGTGGGAATGTTCAGAAATGTGGAGAAGGCTTTGGCTGCCCATGCAAGGAATTAAAGCTTTACTTAAGATTAGGTTGACTGAGATAAAAAAAAAATATTTCATCTATGCTGAGCCTTAGAAAAGGATAAACTGAGATAGATTATTTCATGCAGATAGAAAAGTTTATACAACATCATAGAGGCTTAAGAGAACCTGTCTTCAAGTTCAATATTGCTATGGGATGAAGTTCCTGGAGGAAGTAACATAGATTATGATAATCTGTTATGTAATGAAAATGGAATTCTAGTATTTTCCTGAAAGTGACAAAGAATTAGAATAATTTAGAATGGGGCTGGGTGCAGGGTGTTAAGGGATCATATGAACTTTATTATGATATTGTAAAGATCACTCGGAAGAGATCGAAGGAAGTGGGACTAGAGGCAATAAGACTAGTAAACAAACTTTCCACATGATCTAGTTTGGATAATTTGGCACTATTAATCAAAGGAGACATTGTAAAAGAAGAAAAAGCAGATTTGGAAGTTTTGAACATTTTCAATTTGAAATGGGCTTTGTATTACTCTGTTTTCATGCTGCTGATAAAGACATATCCGAGATTAGGTAATTTATAAAGAAAAACAGATTTAATGGACTCACAGTTCCACATGGCTGAGGAGGCCTCACAATCATGGCAGAAGGAGAAAGACACTTCTTACATGGCGGCGACAAGAAAGAATCAGAGAGCCAAGCCACAGGGGTTTCCCCTTATAAAACCGTCAGATCTCATGAGACTTAATCACTACCATGAGAACAGTGTGGGGAAGCCACCTCCATGATTTAATTATCTCACTAAGCCCCTCCAACAAGACATGGGAATTATGGGAGCTACAATTCAAGATGAGATTTGGGTGGGGACACAGCCAAACCATATCAGGCATACAGTTGGCTTTGCTCTGTAGGCAAGAAGCAGAGATGTGTCTGGCGTTCAGTATTTGGGTGGTCGTCAAAGCCATGGATGGACTTTGCCCAGGAAGCATGTGAAATAGATAGCCTCAGACACAACTCAATTTTACACTTGGGTAGAGATAAAGACGCCTGTGAAGGAGATGGAGAAGAAACTGTAATAGAAGCCAGAGAAAACAATGTGATGCCATTTGAACCAAGGGAAGATAAATTTTCAGGGAGGGAGAGATGAACAATGCAAAAAAAAAGTACCCAAAGTTTAACATGCTCCAAATTAGACATGTGATTTTCCCCCATTTGATAATATTTTATAATATTGGCAATTATGGTGAATAGTAAAACCATCATCCCAGGTACATAAGTCAAAAGATGAGGAACTGTTCTTGACACCTCACCTTCCTTTGCTCATTGGAGTACAAACATTGCTCAGACTCCTGGGTGTCCTTCAAAATACTTCTTAATTCCTATACTTTTCTTTCTCTCCACCACCACTTCCTGGTTCAGATGATCGTCATATCTTTCTTAGACTCTTGCACCAGCATTGTCTCTTAGGCTAGTATTTGCTTCCTCAAATCAGCTCGGATCCCTTCACATTAATCCAATCAGTTGTCCCCAAGGCAATCAGAAACATCTACTCAAAAACTCATCATTTATATTGCTTACAGGCCATTCACAAAATCTTCTTGCGCCTAAGTTGGACCAAAACACCCTGCACATATGGCACAGCCCTGTAGGTAGTGCCACCCAGCTCCACCTGCCTTCACAGCTTGTGACAGCACCTGGGCCTCTTCTGAGTTTTGAATAATCCAAAATTCCTGCCATCATTTGTTATTTGCATATAGTGTGCTTTAGACTTTTGAGGCTCCTCTCTTTGTCTTTGTCTCAATATTATCATTATTATTTCTATAGATTCTAATTTAATGAGCATTTTCTTTTTTTTTTATTATACTTTAAGTTCTAGGGTACATGTGCACAACGTGCAGATTTGTTACATATGTATACATGTGCCATGTTGGTGTACTGCTGCACCCATTAACTTGTTATTTACATTAGGTATATCTCCTAATGTACTTGGAACCAACCCAAATGAGCATTTTCATGTGATCAAATCCCCCATTACCATAGGCAAACCCCTGTATCATGGATGAGCTCTTGTGTATCTCCATTTCAGAGCTAGGAGATCATCAGAGGCAGAGGCCAAGGTTCCTGCTTTCTCTCTTCCCTCATCACTAGCAGGAAACCTCACACTCCCTTGTAGGTGGCTGCTTAAGCATGTGCTATCACATGCATATTCCATTTCAAAGAAACGGTGAACATATCTATATGTTTGCTTATAACTGTAACCTCAAAACTGCCTGACACATAGCAGGGGCTCATATGAATTTGAACAGGGAAATACATGAAGAAAATGAGAAATCAAGTAAAAAGGAGAATGCACAGTCTCAGTGTGCTTTTATAATGAATGGTCACTCGTGGTTTCACAGATAACAGGTTCTGTATAAAATATAAGATAGTTATTGTTTCTATTAGTGTGAAAAAAATAAATAAGGGTCACAAAGAAATGGAAACAAGAAAGTTAACTATTCTAGTTTTATAGCTTACTTTTAAGAGATAAGTGACATACAGGGAACAAATAAAAAAACACAAGGACATTTTTTCTTTGCTGTATTGTTAGTGGTCACCAAGTCTTGGCCATGTTTGCAAGCTGAGAGGACAAGATAGTGAGGAACAAAATTATGTGCTGAAAAGCGGACTCACTTCAAGGGCATATGAATAGTGCAGCCACACAAGGCCTGCACTTGGTTTAGAGCTCCCTGTCAAAATCTTGAAATTCTTAATAATGGTATCTTTGAGCTGGTGTCTTGCAAGTAAAGTCAAACGGATAATGGAGTGTTGTGTATGTAGAAGAAATCTGTGTGTTGGCCATGCTTTGCCACATTTTTTGCATATATCATTACTATTGGCACTTGGCATCCATAATTTTTGTAACTTATGCTCACTGGGAGGCTCACTGAACTCCCATGCTCTGTGGGTCCACAGAACACTGTGCTCCTGTTTTATATCCACATATCTATGGCAAAGTGGGCGTGCTGGCAGCAGTTCGTTCAAACTATAGCTTGCTTCAAATGCAGGAGGAAAGTAATGGTGAGCCAGAAAATCTTATCATCAATCAAAATATCACATTAAGAAGGTATCATTATTGTATTATATAAAATTATGACACCAAAATTTGATTTTTTTCATTTATAAGCTTGTGTTTCTTTTCTTGTATCACTATTATCCATATTACATCTTATATATAAACACATTTGTAGAAATACTTCCAACTTTTAATATAGATAAGGGCACATGTGCAGGTTTGTTTCAGCAAGGGACCTCATGTTTTTATTTTACATGAGGCCATGCAAATTATGCAGCTAGTCTTGCTTTCTTGTGGGACAGACTCGAAAATATAAAGGTAAACCTGGAGGTTGTTTCTCATGTAGCAACACTGATTAATAAAAACTGTTGAGCTGAGCACAGTGACCCACACCTGTAATACCAGCACTTTGGGAGACTAAGGGAGGAGGATTGCTTGAGCCTGGGAGTTTGAGACCAAGCCTGGGCAACAGGGTGACCACATACCTACAAAAAAAAAAAATCCCAAGATAGCTGGGAGTGGTGGTGGGTGCCTGTGGTCCCAGCTACTAGGGAGGCTGAGGAGAGAGGATCACTTGAGCCTAGGAGACTGAGGCTGCACTTAACTGTGACCACACCGCTGCACTCCAGCCTGGGGTACACAGCAATATCCTGTATCAAAAATAATAAAATAAATACCAAAACTATATTGAATATGTACTCTCTGACTAGCACTGCGATTAAGATTATTATCCGTATCTCTGTCTTCAAATATTTTTTAATATAATGTGGTCCACAGAAACTTTTATAGGCTGCCTCCTTATTAGTGGTTACATCTGTTTGGCAAGACACTACATTGGCTAATTAGAAATACCTTGGGTATTAGATAATCGTCAAGGGTTGTGTATATTATCCAAAGTTCAAATTCATATAGGGTAGAAAGTATGGAAAAAGTAAAGCAGCAAAGACAGAAATCAGATTGATGTGTTTGGTGTTACTAATTTTCATGCTACCTTAAAATATTAATGAGGTGTAAGGTATCGTAACTCCAGTTCCCTACATCAAAACGTGTCAAAATTGTGCAAAAGAATATAAACAGACCTGAAATCCTTTCACATTCAACGAAAAAACCAAACTCTCTACAGAGAGCCCCGACTTCACCTGTGTGAAGGCACACACTGGATAAAAATTAGAAAATACAGACCACCTAGGGCAAGGGCATTAACAGCTATAACATATCTCCTCATACTTTGAGTAAGGTACCAGTTACCCTAAAAACAAATTCTCCCCCTACTGAGAGACAATTCCAGTGATCCATAGTTCAAGTGATGAGAAGTTCAGGCTTGGGAAAGCCAAAGGACAAGCTCGAAAATTTACCATAGACATTAAATTTGATAAAAGATGTTGAAGTGGATGGAATTAGAGAAAGCTTCTAATTTAAACCATTCACAGTCTATGGCCTGGAGTCATTACCAAGAGGGCCTGCAGAGGGAGATGCATAATGAACTTGCCTAGGAGGGAGATTCATGAAGGAGACAACACAACCAAATTATAAACTAGAAGAGTCTTTAATTTAAAGATGTAACTTAGCCACACTGATCATCAAAAACTTAGAAGTGTTTCTCCAAGGCCATAAAATAACATATTTCATTGTATGTTCTAGACATGGAAGAGGGAAGAAAAAACATCATGGAAGTGAAAGTGAATTAAAAACAAATAGGAAAATTGAGACTGTAAAGGTAATCAGCCATAGATTGTTTTGAGGAAATCCACACAAATCGTAGTAGAACAGTTATAAAAATGTGCATAGAGAATGTGGCAGAAATGGAAGATAGGTAATCCAGAAGAGGAGGGTAGGAAATAAAATAGAATCATTATAATAAGAAAGGATATAATTAGCTAATAAACTTTTCTCTACAAAAATAAGCTTAAAACTTATAGATAAAAAGGGCTTAGTAGTTCATAGGAAAATTGACAGCAAAAATCAGGACATAACTTATTGGGATCAATGGATGTTGAAGATAAAGGAAAAGATATCTAATGAGAAAAATCATCCAAATACATGGAAGAAAATATTGGGTTGGCCTCAAACCTTCCCATAGCAGCATTCAGTCACCGAGGAGAGATGAACTCATTCAAGCATTTTCACTGTTTTCAAAGGAAATACATTGTAAATGCCATGAGAAGTGGTTGTATTAATGTAGATATCTGTAACAGAATTAAGTGCTGTGAGTGACAGAAAACACAAAGTAATAATGACTTAAATAAAAGAGAAGTAATAATGACTTAAATGATAGAGAAGTTTAATTCTGCTTTTCATGAAAGAAGTTTAAGAGTGAAAATTCTTAAGTCCTATAATTTTTGGGGACCAACATACATTATCTCTGTGCTCTGCTGTTATTAGCAGAAACTTCATACTTAAACGTGGTTGCTTGAGCACCAGCCATTAACTATACATTCTAGCCAAAAGTGAGGGTGAAAGGTGAAGAAAGTTTTGCCATCAGAACAATCTTCAAGAAAGGTTAGGAAATATAATCTTTATTCTGTATGACTATATGCCTAGCTACAAACTGGCGTGTCTACTGTGAAGAAAAAGAATATTGGTATGAGAGAAAAATTAAGAATCTCTGTTTCAACATTTTTCCTCTAGCTGAGGATATTTCTTTCTGTTCCCTTGTGGTAGGAGACTTTTGTTTTAAATATGAAAATAATAACGGAAATTGGATATTTCTAATAAAACAAAGAAGTCTTCAAGCACACAAAATATAAACTTATAAGCCAATCTCCTCAAAATACCTAATAAAAAAGTAAAATAACATGGCAGCATTCACCAAATGTCCAGAGAAATCTCAGGTGTGTCTTCAGTGTCATTCTCTGTGCTGCTTCCTCAGCCGAGTACAGAACCAAACCTGTGTTTTGAAGTTAAGCTCTAAGTAGTTGAATATGGTTTCCAGTCATGATGAAAGCTTTGCACAAGGATCGAAGTTATCACCAGCATTCTCAAATAATACATTGCATAGTTTAAAAATATTTACAGTGGACAATAACAAGTAGTGCTACTGACATAAAATTGGCCAGGTAGACAGCCTTGTACAAGTGTGAGGCTGACAGTGGAATGTTAGTGTTATGTCAGGACATTTGGGCTGTGGCTGCTGACTCTTGTTCATCAATCATTTATTTCTGATACTATGGGATAGCAAGTTCCTCCATTTATATTCAAACACTGGTGTATTTCCATGACCAGTTAGCTGTGCGTTTGGGCAAGATGGCATGCTAGTACTTGAATTCTTTGTCTACACATTAGTCTCAATGGTTGATTTGTTTACAGACATGACTACGTGTCAGAGTTCTCGTAGCCTTGAGCTGCTAAATGTCAACAGCTATTTTGAATTGATGGTGGTTTTCGGTTTACTGAGGAATTTTTTTCTCTTTAAACTATTAATAAAGTGAATTACATTGAGTTTCTCTAATGTAAAATATAAGGTAAAATTATTAAAAGGTGAGATATAAAACTGTCCATGTTGTCAAATGATATAATATTCTTCATGGAAAATGCAGGAAGATTTGAAGACAACTATTAGAATTAATTGGAGAGTTCAACAAATTGTTAAATATAATATCAGTATAGAAAAAAAATTGTGCTCTTAAACATAAGCAGCAATTGATTATAAAGTAGAATTAATTTAAAAAATATCTTCCAAAATAGCAATGAATGAATACACATGTGTATAAACATAATTAAAATATAAAAGAGTTTTATTTTAGAGACTATAAAACCTTATTGAAAGATGGAAAAGAAGACAAATAGGAAGACATCCCATATTCATGAATGAGATAAGCACATCATTTTTCCCAATTTATTTAATACATACAGTGAAATTTACATCAAATTTCTCATTTCTCCCCTATAGAACTGGATACATTTATTTTAAAATTTATAAAAGTCTAACAGTAGCCAAAACAATTGAACAGTAATAAAGGGAGAATCTTACTTTACCAAATAGCAAGAATGAATATAAAGCTGTAGTATTTAATGTCATGTAGAAATTGAGACGGACAAATAAACTGAAGGAACATAATAGAAAGTACGAAAACAGAAACACTAGCAGAATTTGTATATTCCTTTATAAAACTAACATGAGAGTTGTGGCTCTGCAAATCAACAAGGTAACTGTCTATCTGAAAAATTAAAATTAATTGAATTACAGATGTATTAAAGACAAACAGCCAAACAAAACTTTACATGGTATAGGGAGACATATTATGATCTCCAGGTTTGATGGGATTTATTGACCAAAGCATAAAGAAAAAGAAGTGGGGAAAAAACCCTATAACTTTTACTTCATTGTCAAAATATAACTTTCTGTAGGACAAGAGCACCCTAAACCAAATAAATGGACAGGCCACAGATTAGCTACAGAATAGGGAAAGACCGTTTCTGTATACATGACAGACAGAGAAATCAACATCCATAATATGTAGCATTCCTATAATGCCATGATCAAAAGAAACAACTTACAATAGAATAAGAAATATGAAGTACATAGGAGTAATCTAACAAAGGCAAGTCTTCTTTACAGAGGACTATATGGCGTTGCTGAGAGAATATAGAGCAAAATGTGGAAGGAAATATGAGCAGTGGCTCTGGGCGGGCAGTTTGCAAGGAAAGAAACCTGAAAAGACCAATGAGGATATGAAAGATGGTCAATCTCACTCATAATCAGGGAAATGCAGTAACAGTTGTCTTTTAATCTGTACCTTAGGGAAAGATAAAAATTTCATATATAAATGGAAGTGTGATTTGGTACAATTACTTTGGAAAATGGTTTGACATATATATTCACTAAACTTTTGATATGTATGTTCTATGGCCCAGTGGTCCAGCAGCAATTTCACTCCTACATGTTTATCCAAGAGAAAAAAACACATGTGTACTTCAAAGACGTGTGCAATTTGTATTTTATTTATTTATTTTTGAGACGGAGTCTCACTCTGTTGCCCAGGCTGGAGTGCAGTGGCGCAATCTCAGCTCACTGCAACCTCCGCCTCCTGGGTTCAAGCAATTCTCCTACCTCAGCCTCTCCAGCAGCTGGGTTTATAGGTGCCCACCACCATGGCTGGTTAATTTTTGTATTTTTAGTTGGGACAGGGTTTCACCATGTTGGGCAGGATGGTCTCAAACTCCTGACTTCAGGTGATCCGCCCGCCTCGGCCTCCCAAAGTGCTGAGATGACAGACCGGAGCCACTGCACCTGGACAACGTGTGCAGCATTTTTTATTACAGCATCAATTGTCATAGCTGTTAGTCTACTATAATATTTGATATTTGCACCAATAAACCACTTTAATTATCATATGGTGGTAGTCTTAATGCTAGAGAGAGTAAGTCTTCCCACCTTGTTTTTTAAGCATGTGTTGTGTATTGTTTACCATAAATTTGAGGATCAACTTATCAAGTACTGTAGTTGAATATAAATCAATAAGAAGAAATTAACATCTGTATAGTATAGAGTCTTTCCATTCATAAATATGGCATATCCTTCCACATATTTTGGTCTGTTTTCCCTCAGTAATGCCATATAGTTCTCTGTAAAGAAGACTTGCCTTTATTTTGTTTAAGTACATAGATTACTCCTATGTACTTCATATTTCTTATACTATTGTAAATTGTTTCTTTTTATTTTTAAATTGCTGGCTGTGGAGATATAATTACTTTTCAAAGAAGGATTTAGAACCAACATGCTTATTAAATTCTGTTAATAATTCTAGTAGTTAACCTGTAGATTTTTCTGCTTTTCTCTGTATGCCATCATGTAATCTTCAATGAATAATGTCAAGTTCGCCTTCTCTCTTCCAACTGTCAAGCTTTCTTTTAGTGTAGATCTCACAGTGTTGGATTTTCTTAGTTTTTATTTTTCTGAAATGTCTTTGTTTTACCCTCACTATTAAAAATATTTAATGGATATAAAATTCTGCATTGTCCATTACTTTATTTTTAGCATCCTAAGATATTGTTCCACAGTTTTCCGGCTTTCAGTGTTGCCAGTGAGATGTAGCCTACCAGTCTAAATATTGCACCTTAAAAAATTTTATAAGTGACTGCTTTTAGGTTTTACTTTTTCTTTTCTTTTCTTTTTTTCTTTGAGACGGAGTCTGGCTCTGTTGCCCAGGCTGGAGTGCAGTGGCGTGATCTCAGCTCACTGCAAGCTCCGCCTCTCGGGTTCACGCCATTCTCCTGCCTCAGCCTCCCGAGTAGCTGGGACTACAGGCGTCCGCCACCACGCCTGGCTAATTTTTTTGTATTTTTAGTAGAGACGAGGTTTCACCGTGTTAGCCAGGATGGTCTCGATCTCCTGACCTCATGATCCGCCCACCTCAGCCTCCCAAAGTGCTGGGGTTACAGGCTTTATTGATTGTCTATTGTGTGCCTGTGTTGTGTCTAGATGTGGATTTCCATTAATTTATTTGCAATACATTTTTTTAAATCAATAGATTTATGGATTTTTTTAGTTTTATGAAAAAAATTAGCATTTACAAATACGTGATTTCTGTTCTGTGCTCTTACTTTTGTTCCTCTTGAACACCAAGAAACCTAAGTTCAACCTTCTCATCAAGTCGGCTCTCTCTTTCTCTTCTGTATTTTCTCTTTATTGCTTCATAAGTATCTTTATATAATGTCTGTGATCTATTTTCCAGTTCATTGGTTCTTGTTTTAGCTATATCTAAACTGCTGTTAAATAAATTCATGGAGATATTAATTTTGATTATTATATCTTTTTTAAGAATTTATCTTTTGTTCTTCTAAAAATCTATTATGATATTCTATAGTGCCCAATTCTCCATCAAAATATTCAGACTTACCTTGGACTTCATTTAATAAAGTAAGCACATCTAGTTTATAACATGGACCTGCTAAGTATAATATTTGGAGTACCTATGGGTATGTTTTTGTTGTCTGCATTCCTGCAGGTGCTCACTCATGGAGTCTTGGTTTCTTGTGTTCTTTTTTTTTTTCTTATTTTTATTTCCTTTTATTGGTTTAGAGTCTTGCCTATTCTAGGTAACATCAAAAAAGAAGTTTTATATTTACTCAATATATAGGCAGTTTAAAATATTGTTAAAGTCTCTTCTTTTCAGCACTCACTTTCCAAATGTAAGATAGATGGATACTGAGCTTCTCTTTATTCTTGACTTGACCATAAAGAGCAACCATTACGAAAAGTAAAAACTTACCTATTTGAGATGTCTCTACCATTGAGAGTAATAGAGGAAATTCATTAATAATTACAGTTCTAGGCTTTCCCCAGAGTGCGATTTTTATTTTAATAATAAACTTTATTTTTCAGAACAGTTTTACAGAAAAATTCAGCAGATGGTACACTGATATTCCCAGATATACCATCTTCCCTAAGTAGTTTCCCCTATCATTAACATCTCACCCTGTTGTGCATTTGTTACCATTAATGGATCAATTATTGATTTGTTATTACCAACTACTTTATACATTAAGATCCACTCTTTGCATTATATGGTTCTTTTAGTTTTGGTATTACCATAGTAGTACCAAACACAGTAGTTTTGCTGCCCCCCCTAGAGATCCTCTGTGCTTCACATTTCCACCTGCAACTCCAAACCTGTGGCAACCATTGATCTTTTTTACTTTTTCTAGTTTTTCCTTCTCCAGAATTTCATCTGGTTGGAATCATATGGTATGTAAATCATTTTAGGCTGCCTTCTTTCATTAATCGATATGCACTTAGAGTTTCTACATGTCTTTTTATGGCTTGCTAACTCATTTCTTTGTATTGCTGAATAATGTAACATTTTATCTATGTACCTCAGCTTGTTTATCCATTCGCCTGTTGAAGTATATCTTGTTTGTTTGAGTTTTGGGAGATTATAAATAAATCTGCTACAAAAATTCTTGTGCAAAGAATTCTTGTGTATGTATAGTTTTAACTCCATTGGGTAAATATATAGAAGCATATTTTCTGAATCACATTTAGCTTCATACAAATCTGCAAAATTATCTTTCAAATTGGCTATACTATTTGGCATTACAATAAACACTAAATGAAAGTTGCTATCACTGCATCTTCATCAGCATTAGGTATTGTCAGTGTCGTTTGGTTTTGTTTGGATTTTAACCATTTGAACAGGTATGCAATAGTATCTCATAATTGTTTTAATTTTTCCTTAATAACATGATGTTGACTGTGTTTTTGTAGGCTTATTTTCCGTATGTACATATTCTCTACTAACTTGTCTTTTCAGATATCTCACACATTTTTAATTGAGTGGTTTGCCTTCATATTGTTATATTTAAGAATTATTTGTATCTTTGGACACAATCCATTATCAGATATAAGTTTTGCAGATGTTTTCTCTCAGTCTATATTTTATCTTTTTAGTCCCTTAACAGTGTCTTTTACAGAGCCAGAGTCTTTAATTTTCATGAACTCCAACTTATCCATTTTGCCTTCATAGATCATTATTTTGGCGTTGTGTCTAAACTCTCATCGAACCCAAGGCTACCTAGATTTTCTTCTGTGTTTTCTTGCAGGAGTTGTATAGCTCTTCATTTTACCTCTAGGTCTATGTTCTGTTATGTGTTAAATTTTGTGAAAGGTGTAAACTCTATGCCTAGACTCTTCTCTTGCCTGTCTTTTATTTATTTATTTATTTATTTATTTTGCATATGAATGTCCAACTTTTCTACCAGCATTTGTTGGAAAAACTACTTTTTTCAAATGAATTACATTTGTTTCTTTGTAAAAGATCAGATACTGGTGTGAGTCTATTTCTGGATTCTCCATTTATCAGATGCACGTATTTATGTGGCTCCTCTTTCCCCAATTTCAGGCTTTCTTGATTACAATCTGATAAGTCTTAAAGTTGTGTAATATTCGTCCTCCAACTTTGTTCTTCTTCATTATTGTTTTGGCTAGTCTGAGTCTTTTGCCTTTCCATACGAACTTTAGAATTAGTTTAACGTGATGATGAGCATTTCTTCATGTGTTTTTTGGCTGCATAAATGTCTTCTTTTGAGAAGTGTCTGTTCATGTCCTTTGCCCACTTTTTGATGGGGTTGTTTGTTCTTTTCTTGTAAATTTGTTTGAGTTCATTGTAGATTCTGGATATTAGCCCTTTGTCAGATGAGTAGGTTGCAAAAATTTTCTCCCATTCTGTAGGTTGCCTGTTCACTCTGATGGTAGTTTCTTTTGCTGTGCAGAAGCTCTTTAGTTTAAT